>NC_133617.1:82959343-83259343 GCF_048593235.1 Sminthopsis crassicaudata
CATTTTGGGTACTCCACAGATGGCATTCATAAAAAAAGAGCAAACATAATCAATAAATGTCATATGTGTTCTGACTGATCCACTGACTAGCCATTCATTCATATCTCTTCCTCAGTTTGGGCCTCCCTATTCCCTGAGACATAACAATATTAAAAAATATTTCATAAACTTAGTTGATAAAGCAGCTGAAGGGTTTGAGAGGATTGATGCCATTTTTGAAAGCAGTTCTACTGTGGGTAAAATACTGTCCAATAGCATTGCATGCTACTAGAGTCGATCATTGTAGCAAACTTCATTGCTGTCTTATTTTAAGAAATTGCCACAATCATCCCAAACTTCAGCAATCACCACCCTGATCAGTCATCAGCCATCTTCACAGAAGCAAGACCTTCCCCCAACAAAAGATTATCACTTGCTAAAAGTTCAGATGATACTTTTTGCAAAAAACATTTAATTTAGATATGTGCATTTAAAAACATACTATTATTGCACACTTAATAGAAGACAGTATGGCATAAACATACTTCTTGTATGTACTAGGAAACCAAAAAATTCATGACTCATTCTATTGTGATACTCATTTGTTATGGTGGTCTATAACCAAACCCTCAATATCTCCTAAGTATGCTTGTACTCAATCTAATGCTTTCCCTAAAGAATCACACTTCTGACAATAATGTAAAATAAAACTCACCTCTACTTCTGAGTCTTTAAGGAACCCTTACCTTATTCACCATGTTCTGCTAGTGGTATGCTTCCCTTCGCTAAAAAAAGTCAAGCAGAGCAAGCCCTCACTCTACTTTTCACTATCTCTTTTAAATTCACCTCACCTCTACCAAGTCCAAATCTGGAAGTCCTTCCACTGCACACTCTAGAACTAGCTCAGTCTATATTTAGCAAATTTCTTTTTTTTAAGGTTATTTCTTCTCCTGTTCCTTCCATCTTCTGGTACTCCATGAACCATAGCTTCCTTAGATGATGCTGGTCATTCTTTTCAGTACTCATTGTGACTTCTCTAAATTATTTAACTAACTGGTTCCAATGGGAAAGTCTGAGTATTCCTTGCTCCCATTATGTCCATTAGTCCTTTCCTCTATAACTAGCACTCAACGATATCTTCCTTGGAGTTCCAAATTATTCACTCATTTCATATATTGATGACCTTTACACACTGTCTCCCAATATATTCTTTCTTTTTTCTTACCGAACTCATTGCTTTTTTTCCCTCTTTATCAACTCCAATTGTTTTTTTTTCTCCTCCTCAATTCCTTCCCTTGTACTTGGAAATTTCAATGTTTATACTTCCTCAAATAATCTAATTTCTCAAATTCTCTAATCCACTCAGCTCCCAAACTTTTTCTTTCATACTATCTCAATTATACACACTGATGTTCATACTCTTGATCTTGTCACACAGAGCCACAAATGGTCCACTTTCATTTTCAAGAATTCTGAAATACTATTATATAATAACAATCTCTTATCATTTCATCTTTCCCTGTGCCTTACTAACCTGAAACTCATTCTTCATATTTACTGGAACTTTCAAATACTACACTCCTCAGTACTTTCCCTGATCATCACCTCTGCTCTAATTATATTCTGCTTCCTACCCATCAGTAATCCTTTGAGGTACCATTTAAACAGCATACTGTCATCTATTCTCAAGTCCCTAGCCCTCTTGTCCTGTCACCAAACATTTACTTGCCAAACCCTAAACCTGGATCAGTCTCATCCACTGCTTGTTTTTGCTTCTATTCGTGCACTACTGAGTAGTTCTGGAGAAGCTATGAAACTATTCTGATTATGCTTACCATAAAATTATGCTAATTTCAACTGGCTTCTCACCATAGCAAGGCAATCTTATGTTTCCCTAATTAAATTAATTCCCTATTCTGTAAAGCTGCGGTTCCCACAAAACAAGAGAAAGGAATTGTAAGGGCCCTTTAAATGGGCGGCACCACAGTGCAACAGGAGATTGAGTGGCCCGAAAGTAATCTCTGTGGATATTAGGACTGCCCTATGGGTGGGATCTTGGCCATATTGAGATAGCTTTGTAATGGGTGACGACTCTCTCGCTGATTGGCTGTGTGTGTGACCTCACAGGTCCTTTATAAGCCTATTGCAGACAGCAATAGCTCTCTTTAACCTGGCTCCCTAGCCTGGGGTAGCTGAGCCAAGCTGATGGATAGCCGAGAGAGGTAAGGAGTTTGGTAGTGAACACGTGTGTCTTCTGACCAGGTGTTCACTAGGGAACCCACAAGTCAGGGCATCAAGTCAGGGCATTATGTGAGTAGGTATAATAAAGGCTTTTAAGATTACACGTGGGTGTTCTTGAGTGTGCTACTGGTTATTAAACTATAGATTCAAGAGATCATGGCCAGAGACCTTTGAAGGCCTCAGAGGAGGCGAGCCGGGTAGAGTTGACACTGCAAAGGTCAGTAGTCAAAGATACTCTGTTGGGCCTAGGACAGACTAGTAATTGTAACTGCCAGGAGAGCATGTTACACTATTCTATTCATAATAGCAAGTATTCTAAACAATTGTTGCTTTTTTCAGGTCTCTCATAGAACTCACTACCCTTCCCCATTCAGCTTATGATTTTGTCTTATATTTCACTGAAAAAAAATTAAGATCTTTTAATGCAAATTTTTTCTTCTCTTTTCTCCTTCATCTCACCTACCTCACATATCCCCAAATATCTCCTGTTCAGGCTCTAGTGAAGAGGAAGTCCTTCTCCTTATCAAGACCAACCACCTTACATGTATCTTTGATCTCATCCCCTCCTTCATCAAGAAATTATCCTCATTGCCATCTCCCCTCTAGTCTACAGCCTCTCCCTATCTACTGGCTTCTTCCTTGCTACCTATAAAGTATCTAAGTATCTCCCATTATTTGCCAAAAAACTCATTAGATAAATATGGCATTTGTGGGCAATGGAAATATCAAGAATCTGAATTCTGTTTTTTTCTAATTATCCTCTACTTTAAAAATTCCTTTAAAATTGTCTATATTCAATGTCTTCTTGTTCTCTTCTCTCATGCTCTTAGCAAACCTCATTCTTCACCAGAAACTGCTTTCTCTAAAATTACCAAAGATATTTTTATTGCCAAATCTAATTGTCTATTTCCACTTCTCATCCTTTTTTTAAACAACTTATATCCAAAATATTATTTCTTTTTTTAATATAGTTTTTATTTACCAGATACAAGCATAGGTAATTTTACAATATTGACAATTGCCAAACCTTTTGTTCTAATTTTTCCCCTCCTCCCTCCCCCAGATGGCAGGTTTACCAATACATGTTAAATATGTTAAAGTATAAATTAAATATATATATATATATATGTATATATATATATACATATATATATATGTATATATATACACACACACACACACACACACACACACACACACACACACACACACATATATATATATATATATATATATATATATATATATATATATATATATATATATATATATAGGTCCAAACATGTACAAAAAGAATCGGACTTTGAAATAGTGTACAATTAGCCTGTGAAGGAAATAAAAAATGCAGGCGGACAAAAACAGAGGCATTGGGAATTCTATCTAGAGGTTCACAGTCATTTCTCACAGTTCTTTCACTGGGTGTAGCTGGTTCATCTCATTGTTGAAGATGGCCATATCCATCAGAATTGATCATCATATAATATTGTTGAAGTACACAATGATTTCCTGGTACTGTTCATTTCACTTCGCATCAGTTCATGTAAGTGTCTCCAGGCCTTTTTGAAATCATCCTGTTGGTCATTTCTTACAGAACAATAATATTTCATGATACTCATATACCACAATTTATTCAGCCAATCTCTAATTGATAGGCATCCATGTAGTTTCCAGTTTCTGGCCACCACAAAGAGGGCTGCCACAAACATTCTTGCATGTACAGGTCTCTTTCCCTTCTTTAAGATCTCTTTGGGATATAAGCCCAGTAGTAATACTTCTGGGCCAAAGGGTATGCACAGTTGGATTACTTTTTGAGCATAGTTCCAAATTGCTCTCCAGAATGGTTGGATGTATTCACAATTCCATCAATAATGTATCAGTGTCCCAGTTTTCCCACATCCCCTCCAACATTGCACGTTATTTTTCTCTGTAATTGTAGCCAATCTGACAGGTGTGTAGTGGTATCTCAGAGTTGTCTTAATTTGCATTTCTCTGATTAATAATGACTAGGAGCATCTTTTCATATGGCTAGAAATAGTTTCAATTTCTTCATCTGAGAATTTGACCATTTATCAATTGGAGAATGGCTTGATTTTTTTATAAATTAGAGTCAATTCTCTATATATTTTGGAAATGAGGCCTTTATTGGAACTTTTGACTGTAAAAATGTTTTCCCAGTTTATTGTTTCCCTTCTAATCTTATTTGCATTAGTTTTGTTTGTACAAAAACTTTTCAATTTGATATAATCAAAGTTTTCTACTTTGTGATCAATAATGATCTTTAGTTCTTCTTTGGACATAAAGTCATTCCTCTTCCACAGGTCTGAGAGGCAAACTATCCTATGTTCCTCTAATTTATTTATAATCTCATTCTTTATGCCTAGGTCATGACCCCATTTTGACCTGATTTTGCTGTATGGTGTTAAGTGTGGGTCAATGCCTAGTTTCTGCCATATTAATTTCAAGTTTTCCCAGCAATTTTTGTCAAATATTAAGTTCTTATCCCAAAAGCTGGGGTCCTTGGGTTTGTCAAACACTAGATTATTAAAGTTATTATTTTGTCCTTTGGACCTAACCTATTCCACTAATCAACTAGTCTATTTCTTAGCCAATACCAAATGGTTTTGGTAACCACTGCTTTATAATATAATTTTAGATCTGGTACAGCTAGGCCACCTTCATTTGATTTTTTTTTTCATTAATTCCCTTGAAATTCTTGACCTTTTGTTTTTCCATATGAATTTTGTTGTTATTTTTTCTAGGTCATTAAAATCGTTTTTTGGGAGTCTGATTGGTATAGCACTAAATAAATAGATTAGTTTAGGTAGTATTGTCATCTTTATTATATTTGCTCACCCTATCCAAGAGCATTTAATATTTTTCCAATTGGTTAAGTCAGACTTAATTTGTGTGGAAAGTGTTTTGTAGTTTTGCTCATAGTTTCTGATTTTCCCTTGGCAGATAGATTCCTAAATATTTTATACTATCCATTTTATATGGAATTTCTCTTTGTAACTCTAACTGTTGGATTTTGTTAGTGACATATAAGAATGCTGATGATTTATGTGGGTTTATTTTGTATCCTGCAACTTTGCTAAAGGTGTAGATTATTTCTAATAGCTTTTTAGTGGAATCTTTGGGGTTCTCTAAATATACCATCATATCATCAGCAAAGAGTGATAATTTGTTTTTTTCATTACCTGCTCTAATTTCTTTAATCTCTTTCTCCACTCTTATTGCCAAAGCTAGCATTTCTAATATAATATTGAATAATAATGGTGATAGTGGGCAACCTTGTTTCACTCCTGATCTTAATGGAATGGCTGCAGTTTATCCCCATTACATATGATGCTAATTGATGTTTTTAAATAGATGCTACTGATTATTTTAAGGAAAAGTCCATTTATTCCTATGCTTTCTAGTGTTTTTAATATGAATCGATGCTGGATTTTATCAAATGCTTAGGTAAGTCACTTAACACTCAGCTTTCAGTTTTTCAGTTTGCCTCAGCTTTTTCACTTATAAAATAAGCTAGAGAAGGAAATGGTAAATCACTCTAGTATGTTTGCTAAAAAAAAATCCCATTAAAAGTATTGAAACTATAAAAGACATGACATAAGTTCCTCAAGCTAAAAGATGTTCAGCATGTTACTAAGAAAGAGTAGAAGACAATTATAAGTAGCTCCAGTACTGATGAAAAGACTGGATCAAAACTAAAAGAAAGCTTATCTGCAAATGCATTTGGTGACAAAAGGAAAATTTAATGCTGTAAAGATCAATGTGAACTAGGAAACTGGAATGTAAGAAGTCTGAACCAAGATAAGCTAGATGTGGCCAAAAGAGATGGAAAAATTAAACATTTACATCTTGGGTGTCAGTGAGTTTAAATTAATATAAATTCAGTTGATCATTACACATATTACTATGTATAAGGATCCCTTAGAACAAATGGAGTAGTCCTCACAGTCAATAAAAGGGTGAGAAAAGCAATACTGGAGCACAATCTCAAAAATGACAGAATGACATATGAATCCAAGGCAAACTATTCAACACCATTGTGATAAAAAAAAAAAAAAAAAACAACTATGCTCTTTCCACTAATGTTAAAGAGGACAAAGTTGATCAGTTCTATGAAGAGCTACAACAAGTAGAAATATCACCAAAAAAATCATATTCATCACAGAAGATTAAAATGATAAATTAGGAAATTAAAAGATAATTGGAACAACAGGCAAATTTGTCCTTGGAAAACAAACTGAAACAAGTTACAGACTAACAGAATTTGGTAAGGAAAATTTCTGGTCATAGCCAACACTCTTTTTCAATAAACAAAGTCAATTCTATAAATGAACATCATCAAATTATAAATATCAAAATCAGATTAAATATGTATTTTGCAGCCAAAGTTGGAGAAGCTCTATACATTCAGTTAAAATAAGACCTCAAGCCAACTGTGGCTCAGATAATGAGCTTCTCATTGCAAAATTCAGAATTAAATTGAAGATAGTAGAGAAAATTTTCAGATCATATAAGTTGGACCAAAATAATATCCCATGTGAATATGAAATGGAAGTGAGGAATAGACTTAAAGGGCTATATCTAATAGGTAGAGTACATGAAGAACTAGGACAGAGGTTCACAATATTGTACAGTAATATTGCAGTTATTTAAAAAATATTCCAAAGAAAAAGGAGAGCAAGAAAACAAAATGGCTGACTGATGAAATTTTATAAATAGCTGAGGAAAAAAAGAAATTTAAGAAGAAAGGGAAAGATATACCTAAATGAATGTAGAATTCCAAAGGTTTACAAGAAGAAAATGAGGGCTTTCTTAAGTAAGCAAGGAAAAACAGAAGAAAATATAATGGGAAAGACAAGAAGGCTTTTCAAGAAAATTAGAGCTATTAAGGGACTGTTTCATGCAAAACAAACAAAAACTAGTAGGACTTAACAAATTGAAAAGATTAAGAAGAGATGACAAAAATATACAGAAGAACTATACAAGTGAGGTCTTAATGTCACAATAGCCATGATATAGTTACTAATCTAGAGCCAGACATCCTGGAGAGTGAAGTCAAATGGACCTTAGGAAGTGTTACTAACACTTTTGCTTAATGCCCTGAAAGCTAGGATTCAGCAATGTATAGAGCAAGAATTCTCAGAAAAGGCAGAATATTTGAAGAGGCAAAGAAACTGGAGACCAAATTGCCAGCATTTACTGAATTATGGAAAAAACAAAGGAGTTTCAGAAAAAAAAAAAATTACTTCTGTTTCATTGACTGCACTAAAGCCTTTTACTATGTGGCTCATAACAAAATATGACAAGTCCTCAAGGAGATGAGAGTACTAGATCATTTTTCTTGCCTCTTGAGAAATGTGTGTGTGCGCTAAAAAGCAACAGCTAAAATCAGATATGGAATAACTGGTTTAACATTTTTTTAAAGAACTACAATGCTGTACACTCTTGCCTTATTTATTTAACTTATGTGGAAGGTAGATAATGTGAAATGTCATGCTGGTCAAATTAAAAGCTAGAATTAAAATATGCAGGGAAAAAAGGCTATAATCTCAGATATGGAGATGGTATCATTCTGACAGCAGAAAGTAAAGAACTCAAAAGTTTCTTGATGAGAATGAAAGAAAAGAGTATACAGTGGTCCTCAAAATTTTTAAATAGGGGGCCAGTTCACTGTCCCTCAGACTGTTGGAGGGCCGGACTATAGTAAAAACAAAACCTCACACTCTGTCTCTGCCCCTCAGCCCATTTGCCTTAACCCAGCGGGCTGCATCTGGCCCTCGGGCGGTAGTTTGAGTCTAACAGTTGGCTTGAAGTTTAACATTAAAAAACAAAACAAAAACAAAAACAAAAACAAAAAACAAAAAAAAAAAACAAAAAAAAATAAGATACTGGTAACTGGTTCTATCACTTTCTAGCAAATAGAGGGAGAAGAAATAGAAACAGTGTCAGATTTTCTATTCTTAGACCCAAAGATCTGCAGACAGTGACTGCAATCATGAAATTAAAAAATACTAGCTCCTTAGAAAGAAAGTTATGGCAAATATGGACAGTTGACTAAAAAACAGAGACATCACCTTATCAACAAAGGTCTGAATAATTAAAACTATGTTTTTCCAGTAGCAATATATGGCTCTGAGAGTTGCAGAAAAGCTGAATATTGCAGAATAAATGCTTTCAAAGTGGATGCTAGTGAAGATTTTGAGAGTCCCTTGGTCAGCAAAAAGATCAAATCAGTCAAAACTTAAGAAATTAATTCAAAGTATTCACTGGAAAGTCTGAAATTAAATGCTTTGACCACATAATGAGAAGATATCATTCATTAGGGGGGAAAAAAACCTATTGTTGCAAAAGATTTAAGGCAAAAGCAAAAAGGGGATGACAGAGAATGAAGTGAATACATAGTGTTATGAAAGCAATGAACATGAGCTTGGGCAGATTTCAGGAGATAATGGAAAACAGAAAGATCTGGCATGCTTTGGACCATGGAATCACAAATAGTTGGATTTAATTGAATGACTGAACAACTATACACACACACACATACACACACACACATATATACATATATATGTATATATACACACACATACAGATACATAAATACATAGATATAGCCTAATCTCGCTCCTGTGCTGATGCATTACCTACTTTTACCTACTTCCTGTTAGATACTTCAGAATGAATATTCCTTAGACATCTGAAATTCCACATGTCCAGAGCAGAATCCATTTTCTTTTTTCTCTTGCAAAATTCCCTACTACTGTCCAAGTACCACCAGCCTTCCAGATTTACATGTATCATCTTTGACTACTTTCTCACCATATTTAATCACTCTGTTGCCCAAATTTGCCCTCTCAATTTCTACAAGATTTCTCATATATTTCCTCTCTATTCATGCCACCACCACCATAATCCACATCCTTATCACCTCTCACCAAGACTTTTGAAATAACTTCCAAGTTACCCCCCTCCACAAGTCTTTCCCCATTTCATTCTATTTCTCACATATTTGTGATTTCCTTAAATGTAAATCTGATCATATTAATTACCCTATCATTGAATTCCAGTGACTCCCTATTACCTCTCAGATAAAAGATAAATCTACTTGGCATTTAAAATTCTTCATGATTTGGTTTGACCTAGTTTTCTAGACTTCTTACTTACTCTCCATTTCTTCTCAGTTATAACACCCTCCTTGTCAATCCATACACTCCATCTCCTTTCTCAATGTCTACACTGTCTATTCACTATTCCAAGATTTTTCTCTCTCTTCTACACCCCTATATTTAGGACCCCTGGATTCCTTCAAGATTTATAATTCAAGCACAACTTTCTGCAGAAAACTTTCCATAGTCTTCTTAGTTGTTAGAGTAACATCTATAAAATTACTTTGGATCCATTTTGCATGTATCTTGTGTAACCTGTCCATACCATTTCCTCCATTAGAATATAAGCTTCTTGAGGGCAAGAACTATTTTCACTTTTGTTTTTATTTTGCAAATTAGTTAGAACATTTTCTGGTGTGATAAGGTTTAATAAGTGGCTTCATTTAATTGGGTGATCATTTGTAAGAAATATTAAATAAGATTCCATTTTAGGGATGGAAACTCATTATCTCCCAAGACAAACTATCCTGCCTTGGGAAAAATTTAAACTTTAAGAAAATTATTTCTTATCCTGATCAGAAATCTGCCTCTGCACCTTTCATCTATTGTTCCATTTATGCCCTCTGTATCCATGTAGAACAAGCCTAACAATTCTGCCCCCAGACAGGGCTTCAAATGAAAAAAGTATCTCACCCTAAAATGAGGTGACTTTAGATTTCCCTCATTGGGGATAATGTGCAGAACACAAAAAATAATAGTCATCCTATGCCGAGACCACACATGGAATACTGTGTACAGTATTCAATGACATATTTTAGGAAGGAACAATGGGTAGAAATAACAGGAAGACAGTTTTTTCTTGGTTCCATGTAATGAAGGCTTTTCTCTTAAGAAATTGGCATTAACTGGGGAATAATTTTAAACTATGCCTACAGGTATATAAAACTGTGCATACTCTTTGATTCAGCAGTGTCACTACTGGATCTGTATAGCAAAAAAAAGATAAAACAGAAATTTAAAAGATCCACATGTGGAAAGATTTGTGTAGCAGCTCTTTTTGTAGTGGCAAGGAATTGGAAATTGAGTGGATGTCCCTTAGCTGGGGAATGGCTGAATAAGTTATGTAATGAAATGGAATGTTATCGTAATGAAATATTACATGGAATATTAAATGGAATATTATTCTATAAGGAATGGTGAGCTGGCTGATTTTATAAAAGTGTGAAAAGATTTACATGAACTGATACTGAGTGAACTGAAGAATCAAGAGAACATTGTACATTGTACAGCAAGATTGTGTGATGATCAACTATGATGGACTTGACTCTTTTCAATAACATGGTGATTTAAGACAATTCCAATAAACTTTGATGGAAAATGCTATCTGTATCCAGAGAAAGAACTATGGAAACTGAATGTGGATTAAATTATAGTATTTTTATCTTTGTTTGCTTTTTCTTTCTAATTTTTTCCCATTTAGTTGATTTTCTTACACAATATGACAATATAGAAATATATTTAAATGGTTTGCATATGTTTAACTTATACTAGTTGCTATCTTGGGGAGCAGGAAGGTAATGAAGGGAAGGAGAAAAATTTGGAACACAAAATCTTACAAAGGTGAATATTGAAAACTATCTTTATATGTATTTGGAGAAATAAAACACTATGGTGGAAAGGAAATAGGCATTTAAAATAGACAATGAAATCAACTGTCAAATGGGCTTCATTGGAAGATAGCATGTTTCCTGTCATTGGAGATGACAGTAGTGGCTGAGTTCTCTAGGAAGAATTGCTGCATGAGGCAGAAGACTAGGTTGGATTTAAGATTAGGATAGATTTCACCCTCTGATGTACTAAGGTGTCCATAAGTAGATAATAAGGGTCATCATGGAGAACCATCTCTATTTATCATGGAGAAAATGCCAGTAATATTTGAATAATAGCAAAGGTCTTTAGGGAATGTGCTAGATTTAGAGTCAGAAGGCCTGGGTTCAAATTCTGGCTCTTTCATTTACTAGCTGTGTTACAACCTTGGACAAATCATTTGAACTCTCTATGGCTTCATTTACTCATTTGTAAAATTGAAGGATTAGGTAACTTCTAAGGTACTTTCTAATTCTGAATCTATTATTTTGTGATTCTGCATTTACAAATTACTCTGAGACCATTTATTCTACTCCCAATTCTATTTGTTGAAGCTCTGTCATTTCCAGGATATCTCCCTAGTACCATAGTGACTTTGTAGGATCTGAATAAATAGAAAAGTGAAGAGATTGAGCAAAGTGAATGGATGGTATGCAAGGATTTTCATGAATCGATGTCATATTGTCAGAAATTCTCCAGAAGAATGCCCCAAGGATCCAAATTTGGCCCTGCATTGTTTAATGTAATTTTCAATACTTTTGATAAAAGCATAGATGGTACACTGATCAAAATGGAAGGAGCCACACAGCTGGGAGGAATAGCTTATATACTACAAGAGAGTTAGAATGAAAAACAATCTTGACAGCATTGAACTGAATCTAATGAGATAAATGTAAAGTCTCATAGATGAGTTCAAAAAATCAATTTCAAAAATATAAGCCAGCAGGACATGGTTAGACAGTATTTAGTATTAAAAAGGGAAAAAAAGAGCTGGCATTTTTAATGGATTATAATATCAATATTGTCAGCAATGTGATATGGTAACCATAAAAAGCTAATGCCATCTTGAATCGCATTATCAGGGAAATATTTTTCAAGCTCTGAAAGATGATTTTATAATGGGTCCTAGTCAGATCACAGCCAGAGTGATGTGTTCAAATCTGAATACTTTCAGCTTAAAACATAGATAATCTATATAGTATCATCTGGAAGAGAGCAATGAAAATGATGAAAGAATTTGACTTTATATCACATAAGGAATAGATGAAGAAATTGGAATTGTTTAGTTATAGGGAGCTGAAGGAGGCTGGTACCATAACTATCTTCAAGTGTAGGATTCATGTCCAGAAAATTTTCATAACAATTAGAGCTGTGCAAAAATGAAATGGGTTGCCTTGAGAGATAATAAATCCCCTCTAATTGGAGACTCATAGAGTCTTACATGTATGGCCAAATCATAACACAAGATGTTAAAATATTTACATAAAACCTAGAAAGGTACTTAACAGGTTCCTTTCTCACCTGATTCAAGAATCTCCCTTACAATCTTCAAGACAAGTACCCCTAGTGAGAGGGAGTTCACTTCTTAAAGTGAACTTTTAAAAGAACTTAAACTTCTTAAGACAACCTATTCCATTGTGGTTTAATAGAAATTGTTTTTCTTCTATTAAGCCTTAGGTAGCAGAGCAAGCTACACCTGAGATGTGGAATTTGATGACTACTATAAAAGCCTTTGCCCGAGAGTATTGTTTAAAAGATCTAAGATGTCATGGGTTCTAGTCCTCTCATTTTTCAGAGAAAGAAACTGAAGTCCAGAGATGAAATTTGCCCAAGCTTACACAGTGAGATAATGACATAGTTAGGATTAAATCTAGGTCTCCTTACCACTGATCCAGGCTTTTTCCCTTTAAATTTCTTTTCACAGAGATATTGAATAAAAAAAAAATATGCCCCCATCTTGATCGACTTTTTGATGGTCAAAATACAATTAGTAAAAACTGAATGCAAAGGAATAAATCACCTTGTGACATGTGGCACAGGAAAAAGCTTATGGGGCTGCAGTTCCCTTTCAGGGGATGGTGAGAGAAGTGAGAGCTCTTGCAGGATCATTTCCAACACAAGAGAAAAAGGTTACTGAGGAAGAACTGGAGAGGGTTGGAGTGGGGGAATTTGGGGCATCCCTTAACATCAAAGGAAAGAGAATTTCAGGAAAAGAGCCAGGTTAAGAGGGAATGATTTAGGGATAGGGCTCTTCCCAAGACCTCAGAGCACAGGATGACTCTAGGGGTGATTTTAAGTTTCCCCTCCTCTGATGGATCTAGATTGACAAAGCCTTTTCTTTGGGCAGAAGGGATCCCTGCAAGGGACTGAAGTCCTTGGTGTCAATCTGCCCAAGGCAAAACAGAGAAAAGAAGGGGTGGGGGAGGGAACAGGAGGGTCCCCACACTTGAAGGGACTTTGCAGGCATGAAAGGCTGTCATGTTCTTTTGCAAAGGACAAGATCTGCTCGGTTATTAAAATTAAAAAGAAAACTCCACAGACTGTAGGCAGGAGATAAGGAAATCTTCTGTTGGGAGCATAGACCGTTGGAAAGAGCTGCTTTTTTTTTTTTTTTATAGCCATCTTTCCCCAACCTGATATTTTCAAGCCAATCAAAGTGAGAGACCAGCAGAGGGAGGAGGTGAAGGAGGGGGATGTGCAGATACCTTAGGCTAAAAAAAGAGATTGAAGAGCATGGGGGAGGGGATCTGAGAATGGAATACAGGAATTTGGGGAGCAAGCTAAAAGGGGGACACCCCCTCTTAGGAGATTCCCTCGTATGAGGGGTAGAGACACTTCAGGGAACCTCGAATCTGAAAGGGACACACTTCCCAGATACAAGGGAGACTCAGATCTAAAAGGCAGGCATAAATCTGCAATGGGGGAGTGCCAAGCCTGAAAGGGATCGTCAAATCCAAGTGGGAAGCCTGTCTCCTATCCACAGGAAATTTCTGGATTAGGAAGGGAACAGAGTCCCTGATCTGTGATGTCCTAGGTCCAAAAGGACTCCTTGTCATTGAGACTCTTTGAGATAAAGTTAGGGGGTTATGGCTCTTGTAATCAGGAATACCCCTGATCTTGATCTGTCAAGGGAGATAGCTCTAAGCTTTACAAGGAATGGCACCCTATCATAAATAAGCCCACAGTAGAACACAAGACTCTGCAACCAACAGATGCTTGAGAAGTGTTTGTTGAATCAAATCAAAATGAGAGGATTGGAAACAGTTGATAGTAATTTTATGTAATATCAAAACTGACTTGGTAGGGACAATTAGGTGATACAGCAGATAGAGCAGCAATTCTGAAGTCACTAGTACTTACTAATTGTGTGACCCTCAGTAAATTGCTTAACTTCTCTTTACCTAGTTTCTTTTATCTGTACAATGAGAATAACATCTATCTCCCAGGGTTGTTATGAGGATCAAATGAGATGATAATTGTAATGTGTTTATTAATATAGACCCTGGCACATAATAAGTGCTATATAAATGTTAACTATTATTGTTGTTTTTATTATTAGAATAATATGTTCTTGGAGGCTTCCTTGGAAAACAAAGAGTCCCCCTTGGTGTTTTCAGAGATTCATAGACTCATATATTTATCACAACTGGAAGATTTCTTTGAGATTAGCCAGTCCCACTCTGGTCATTTTGCCATAGAGAAGACAAGGGCCCAGGGAAGGGATGTGATTCATCACATAATTTTAAAGATAGAAAAGAACTTAGAGGCTCTCAAGATCAACCCTGTCATTTTGTACATGAGGGAACTAAGGACAAAAGAAGTTCAATCATTTGCCCAGAGTCATACTATTAAGTTTTGAACTCAGACTCTACTGACTTTAAGTCTGGAGTCCTATCCTTTACACCACAGTACTTCACAGATGGCAAGTGGAGCTAAGCCACAAACAAAAGGCTTCAGCCCATACTCCCAGTTTCTTTCCACTATGTTCCTCATCTTTTAGTTCACTGAAGGGAAGTTGAGGTCAGACTCAGACATGCTTTGTAGAATATAATTAATAATGTCAGGCTAGCAATACCTGGTTCAAAAACAAACATGACAAATACACAATGATCATTCTCTTTGCCAAAAGGTAGGTTTATTTAGGGGAAGAGGTTATACACAAAATAAGAGGTAAAGTAGGCACCAGGAGTGGCAAATGTGAAATAGAGTTGGTAGAACAATTATCAAGGAAAGAAATTTGGAAGAATCCATTAAAGGAATATACCATGAATGAAGCCTGGACATGCCACTGACTGGAAGGTTAGATACATAAAGGAGATTAGCAGACTAACCAGAGTTAACTATGGTAAGGAGAAAGAAACCATTAAATAGACACTAGTCATCTGCATCTAGAAAAAGAACTAAGGAGACAATGCAAATCAACACATGCTCTGTTCACTTCTTTTTCTGTATTTTTAAAATCTCTCCCATGGTTTTTCCCTTTTGCTCTGATTTTTCTCTCCATCATGATTCATAAAGCACTGTGTGTTAAAATTAATTAATTTTTTAAAAAACAAGGTAGATAGGGAGAGAGAAAGAGTGCCTCATAGTGGTCTAAGTTATTAAAAAAAAACAGCAAAAATCTTCATCATAAGCAGATCTTTTATAAGGAAAATACAGCCTTGGAGGTTTCTAGGGGAAACCAGGGAAGTAAAGGTGAGAACTTGGTTCAAAGAGATGGATCAAGAAGCCAGAGAGAATATACCTGGCAGTCCAGGTCTTGGACCGGTCTAAAGATATGCTAATCAATATCTCAAAGGTGGTTTTAAAATGCAAGGAGGTTGGAGGTAGACTATGGAGGTTAATAAAGTGTTCTATCCATGCAATCACTTTATACAAACAGGATAATCTAAGACTTGTTTATGTCTGATAATAGCTGGTTGAGATTCTTCTTGATGGGAAAAGATTAAGTCCTCATCATAATGACTCTGAGATAGGAAGAGCAAGTTACTATTCTACATAGTGAGTATCAGAGCTGGGACACTAGTTCAGACATCCTGAGTCTAAGTCCACTGTTCTTCCATTATGTAATACTACCTTTCAAAAGGATAGTGGGAGGATGAGGGCTGCTACACCAAAAAAGCTCATTGCATTTGTAGAGAGAGTTGAGCATTGTCATTTGAATAAGGCAGTTATTTGTAGATAGATCCCAGTTGGATTGAGTAACTTCCTCTAACTCACACAGCTAGAAAACAATAGGGCTGGGATTCAGTTCCTAATATGTCTCTTGCTTTAGCTTTGATGACTTGGTTTCTGAACCTCTCATTATTCTGTTTGCTGTCCTTTACAATATTCTTCTGGACCGGGAGTCAATATTCCCTATGTGACCTTTGAGGAGGACATGAAAGTCCAGAGAGTTCAGGAAGCTAGTCTGTTCAGGAGTGGGGAAACAGCTCTTCCTCACTTAGAATCTAGGAATCTCTTTTTTTCCATCTTTCAAGCCCTTGCCTCCTCTCTCAACATTTCTCTTCTTTAGCCTTTTACTTTTCCTTATACCTGTAATCAGGATCACGGTTTGTATTTGTATAGATCTTCAAGGCTTATAAACGACTTTGCAGTTACTATCTTATTTGACCCTTACAATAGCCCTGTGAAATAGGAAATACAAATCCCATCCAAATTTTACACACCAGTATACTGATGCTCAGAGATGTGAAGGGATTTGCCACACAGCTGGTAGGTGAAAACTGGGACAGGAACCCAGGCTTTCTGAAGCATTTAAAGGGCCAAAGAGGAATTAAACTCTGTTCTTCTTGGCTCCTGGGAGTAGAACTCTAAGCCACAGAATTAGAAAATGTAACCAGAAAGCTCAATAAAAAGACAAATTTCTACAGTTAGAGAAATCCAAAAAGTAGAAGCAACTGTTTTAGAAAGTAATAGGTTCCTAATGACTGAAATGTCCAGGAGGATCCTGAATGACTGGCTATTCATAAGGATGTTGCAAAGTAATGGGATTGGCTCAGATATGAGTTGAACTACATGTCCTTTAAAATCCCTTCCCTTTCAGGAATGCTTTCAATTCCTGACTCAAATCCACTGTTCTCTCCATTCTACAACACAACCTTCCTCTTTTGTCACTGACCCCTCAAATGCCCTCCATCATTAAATCATCATCAAGATGAGCTTCATTCTTATCTCCTCTAAGAAATTTTCCTTGGGTTCTAAAGACCACAGAGAGATTTCCTTTCACTAATGGAATTTCAATAGAACTTACAAATTCACAAAATACTTGTTTCAGTCACATCTGACACTTCATAACCATTTAGAGTTTTCTTGGCAAAGAGATTGGAGTGGTTTGCTATTTCCTTCTCCAACTATTTTACAGATGAGGAAACTGAGGCAATGAGATTAAGTGATTTGCTCAGAGTCACATTGCTAATAAGTATTTCAGGCTGGATTTGAACTCAGGTCTTTCCTGACTCCAATTCCAGTACAATGAGACACTTAACTTCCCTTCACAATACTAATTAGAACTATTAATACTTAGCAAGTGATCCTCTACTCTTCACTGAAAATTTCTTACTGAGGAATTGGGTGCGCTTCTTTTTGATCATAAATTTTTAATCAGAAGCAACATTAGAGGTCTTCCTGTAAAACCCTGTCATTTTTTTCAGTGAGGAAACTGGGGCCCAAAGAGATTTACCCAAAAATCACACAACAGTAAGTATCTGAAGTAGAATCTGAACTCAAAACTTCCAAGATCTATATTCAGTACTCTATCCACCACACCATCTCTTGACTCTAATTTTTAAAAATCCTTTTTCTTACATCAGGCTTAAATATGCCTCATAGCAACCTCCACACTCTTGTTCTTAGTCTTTCCTTCTTGGGCCAAACTAAGAAAATAGAATCCCTCCTCCATATGACTTTCATTTATTTGAAGACAGGTTTGCTCATAAATTTGATCTTCCCCAGGCTAAATAAACTCAGGCTAAATAATCTCTTCAATTGAACTTCATAAAACATGATCTCAAAACCTTCCCTAACTATCCTCCCCTTATTCTTTTACCCTTAAACACGGTACCCAGACATGAACACAATACTTTACATATGGTTTAACCAAGGTAGGGTGCAGAAGGTTTGGTTCTCATTAATTTATATTAATAACTAATATATTTTTCCATCAATAGCTTGTCTTCATTTTTTTGTCATACAATCTGTGACGAAGGGATATTCAGAGAAAATTAGTACCTCTGGTGTGAGGGCTGCCAAACTTCTTAAAGATACTTTCCACCTTTCTGTGTCTACTTGGCACCTAATTCTTACCTGTGATTCCAAGACGCTGTAATATATGCAGTGACTACACCCCAGCAAATCATGTTAACAGATGGTTTAAACAAAGTTGTGGGTAACCAATGGGTTTCAAATCAATTAATGAGTTAATGGGATGTCTACTCCAATCATGTGAAAACTTTCCCTCGTAGAATGGGTAAATGAAAATAATTTGTTCCAACAAGTGACAAAAGGGGGCACTATGGAACATTTAGAGCTTGGTTAGACATCCAAGACACCAAGGTTATACACTTCATCCTGGGCCATCACCAGCCATTTTGACTTTTGTCTTACCATTGGACTTTTGATGACTCTGGAAAAGTGAAACCAAAATCTTTGAGCAACTCTGTCTCAATTAAGACCAATTTATGCCCAAGACAAAAGGGATAATGTAGTGATCTTATTTGATTCTCTCTGAACATGAAAAACAACTACCAAACATCATACAATCTAGGTATACTAACTTGTTTTGTCTCAAGATTTTCTAACTAGGTCATACCTGACCACAATCCTAACCTGAGGGCTGATCCTACTGCTCCTTTTTTGTTTCCCTGTACTAAGTAAGCCAAAGATAAATCTCAGTAATCATTTTCTCTCTATAGAATAATTGTGTTCTGAGAATGGCAGATTTTTTTTCCTATTTCAGCTCACTCAGAAAAAAACAAAACTTAACTAGAATCATTTGTCAACAGAAGTATGCTGTGATAGAGCACCAATGAAATGGGAGCCAAGAGACCTGGATTCTAATCCTAGCTTGGCCACCAACCTGACATGTAATTTCATCCAAATCTTTTTCTTTCTCTATCATACATTGGCAAGATGATTTGATTCAAGCAAACAAACTTATTGAATGTCTGTCATAAAAAAAGAATTTCTGTTTAGAAACACGAATTCAAAGATGAAATCAGTCTCTGCCCTCTAGGTGTTTATGGGCTAATGGAGAGATAAGACAGAATATAAATAACTCCAGCACAGCAGAAATTTTATTATTTTAAGTGCAGCATAGAGGTACAAGCAAAGTACTTTGGGAGGTCCCAGGCTATGTGATTAGGAGAATCAGGAAAATAGAGTTGGAGTCATCTGTGCTGGTTCTTAAAGGATGGTGGTAAATTAAGAATCATTAAATGTGAGAATTGTCCATTGTTCAACCCATAGACAAAATGCATCTTCCTGGTAAAATACAAGCAAGTGGGCATGTATCCTCTGCTCAAAGACTTCCAAGGAGAGGTAACCTACTACATCTCTGAACATCCCATTCTACTTTTGGACATCTCTGATTAATTCTTAGTGAGGCTATACTTATTCTTTGATAGAAAAATGGAAGAAAGGAGCAATTGTTCAGAGACAAAGGATCAGACTCTGTTCTGTAAGGGTAAGGTTATCTTAGAGTAAATGTTTCCCAAAGAGGAAATCCAAGAAGAAACTGGTAAGATCTCAAAGATCCTTTCTAACTTTTATAGTGTCATTTTCTTTGTGTTAATTCCTAACTTGGGGGAAGAACATGGGAGGGAGACACAAGCATAATCCAAATATTCATATCTACATAGATACAGGCACTTGTAAGTACATAGAAACAAACATTCAATACCATATATCCACTATATATAAAAACATGAACATACAGAGACATACACTCCAACACAGATTCTGTTCACATCAGACATGTAGTCAACATTGATACTCAAGCATAAGCACATATAGACACGTGTCTGTGTTATTAACACATAGAGACAAACACCTGACAGCACATATCCTCTACATAATGATATAGGAATATGAACACATAGACACACACTCAAATAGAGAGATCCTATTATAGGTAACAGAGATGCTCAAAAACATATTCATGTACACATTTATAAAAAAAAAATAGATACCAATAGGGAGATACATGCTGACAGACACAAACTTAAACACCTACTCATGCATTTAGCCACACAGAGAACCAGACAGATACAGACTCAGATACACCGATACATAGAAACATAAATATCCACAGATTCTTATCCATGCAGCCTGGGGAAGCCTTGACCTTCCATCCCCACCTGCCTGCTCCCTCTGCTGGGCTTTCCCCTAGTCCCTGGAGTCTGCATTGTGCACCTCTGCAAACCTTGGAGCTGTCTGCTTCAGTTTGAGAATCAGTATCCTCTCAGTTTTGTCTTGGGGGTATGGAGATTGCAGAAGGAGTTGACTCTCGCTGGCCCTAAGGGCTTCAGAACACCCCATCCTACCAACGTTCTAGCCCTCCCTCCCTCCCTCTGTTCTGCCTGGCCCACTGTTCTCTCCCCCTGCAGTCATACACATACTTAGGCAGTGCTGAGGACCTCCTAAGGCATATTATTAGCTCCTGCAGGTGAGTGATGGAGGCTGAGATTTGGACAAGGGGAATAGGGCTGGCAGGTTGGTGGGGGAAGGTTCCTAGGACAAGATTGCCATCAAGAGGGCTAGCTGAGTATTGGCCAGAGCAGTTTCTCCCTCTGTCTCTGCCTCTGCTAAGATTCATAGATGAAGAAGGGAAAGAGAAAATAGAGAGCACCACACAAACCCATTCAACATTCAGGTGGCCAGCCCTGGTGCCAAATACTATCATCCCCTGACAAAGAAGGGGGACATGCAAAACACACAGAATCAGTCAGATTCTAACACTTTTAAGCTGTAAATACTTGAATCCTAGTCTCTTAAAGTGTTCAAATCATGGCCTCTTAAGTTAAAATTTTAAATTCTTAATACCATAGGTCATAGAAAAATAAAATGTTAAACTCTTAGAATCAAAGAAATAGAATTTGGAAGGCTAGAATTAGATTTTCTGAGACTCTCAGAATATTAATATTATAGAATCTTAGAAATAGAATCTTAAATGAATAGAAAATAAAGAAGAAAAATATTTCAAAGGCTATCCAATCCACCACCACTCCAAGTTTGTTTGTTTGTTTGTTTTGTTTTGTTTTTAACAGCAAATTAAAGGTGAGGGGAAAGATTTAGTCAAAGTTACATAATATTAATGCAAAAGCCAGATTTCAGTTCTCAACTCTTAGACCAGTATTCTTACCATTTCAGCACTCTGTTCTACTAGCTACCTAGCCAACTTTCCCTCTCCCAAAAAATAATAGCTTTCCCCTAATTAGGATTATCCCCTGTTGTGCTCTCACTTGCTTGAACACCTTAAAACATTCCCTACTTTGTGCAAAACGTGCCAAGCTTTGTGCCAAGCTTTCATTAATTGAATTTAAATCTATTCAATAATATTCAAAAATAATACTAAAATATTACTGTCCTTCAAGGATCTTACATTTCCTTGTAAGGGAACTGTGTATGTATATGTGTGTATGTATACATGCATGTATATGTATATATATATATATACAATCATACACAATTTAATTATAGTACATTATATGTATATTTATTTATAAGTAATATATACATATTTTCTAGATATATATACATGAATTAGCTTTTCTATATACATGCATGTACTATATAAATACATATATACATAAGTATTATATACATATCTACATACATATATATCTTATTGCAAATAATTGAATAGGTAAAACTTTTTATACTTACTTGGCTACAAAGTGCTTTAAATATGTCTCATTTGATCCCAACAATAGTTTCCGAAGTAGGTAGTTGAAATATCACTATCAATTTTCAGGTAAGAAGACTGAGTCTCAAAAAGGCAACTTCCCCAAAGATGTATAATTTTAAGTAGCAGAAAGTAGTTGGCAACTGAAGCTGAATTCAACTCTAGGCTTCTTATATTTCTATCCCTAAATTATAGATGAGAAAACAGAACCTCATAGAGGTAGAATGCCTTGCTCAAAGTCAGGCAACAAACAAGTGGCAGAATTGGGAATGGAACTTGGATTCAGGTACCAGCTTGACATTTTTTAAATGCTTACTTTGAGCTAAGCTGACACTAAGAAGAAGAAGAAGGAGACCCTACATGTCTACAATACCTGGCTCATGGCTAATGCTGTTGCCATAAATACTGATGTTCCATTGATGATTGAGGAAGATAAAGTTTCATAGGCTCAGTGATGAAAGGCTCAATAAAGGGTACCAGGGTGACAGGGTGAAATTTATTCCAATAATCTTATCCACTTTAGAGTTCCAGAAAGTGCTAGGAAAGAACTGGGCTATCTACAGCGACAATTAATCAGTAATTTGTTAAGGACTTATTTTGTATAAGACACTGTGCTAAGCACTAGTGATAAAGAGGCAAAAGATAGTCCCGCTGTTAAGTAGTTTATAATCTAAAGGGTGAGACAATACACACACACACACACACACACACACACACATATGAACCTGAAAATCATGCCTCATGAATATTGGTTGAAGAGAACTTGAAATAATTAGCCTTAAAAAAAAAAAAAAAAGATTGTAAGAGTTGGAAAAATATGTGAGCTGTTTTCAAATGTTTAAAAAACTGTCATTTCAAAGAGGATTGATTAGACATGTTCTCCACATAAGAAAAAGCAAACAAACAAACAAAGAACAATGCAAAGAAATTATAGAGACTGATTTTAGTTTCCAATATGAAAAAGTGTTCTAACAATTTATCTGCATGAAAGTATACTGGACTGTCTTAGGAAACAGTGAGCTCACCATCACTGGAGATGTTCAGATGTGCAAAATGTCATAGGGGAAATTTATGTTCAGGTAAGGATTGGATTGGATGCCCTCTGATTCTACCCTGAACCAATATTCATTGATTATACCTCATACTCCTCCTTTGTCCTCAGAAAAGGTAGTCGGACTTAGGAAAAGAGGACATAACTAAAGATTTCAAGAGCTCAAGCTTTCTATTTTCCCCAGCATTTCCCAAATATAAATTCCAATTGTCCAGAAAATCAAATGAAGATAAGTTGGGCAATTCAGAGTAATTAAGGTGTAGTTTCTTAGGAATTTATTTTCATTGAAAAAGATAAAACCAAAAATGGGTGAGGGAGTTGATACCTAATATAAGAAAGGAAGTGATAAGAGGGCACTCAGGTGTTTTCAATAAGTTCAAATCACCAGAACATCATAAAAATATATTTCTAAAAGATCTAAAAAGAACAGGCATCTTTGATTACTAAATCCCTCTCAATAACTTTTAAAAGTCATTAAGTATAGGAGAGGTACCAAAGATCCAGAGAAACAGGTAAATGTTCTGATTTTTTTAACATTGAAAGAGAATAGAACTAAATGATACTTTCAAATGAAATTCTAGAATGTAATACTAAAAGTATATAAAATTAGATGGGCAAAGCAAAAGAACTTTTTTTTTTCTCACATTGATCCAGTATGAATATGATTCCAGTCTTTCTTTGGGAAAAACTATGAGAAAGAGAGAACAGGCTTTGAAAGGTAGACACATAGAGGAAAGCTAGTCTTCCAGAATGTCTCTGATTTCCATCTTGCTTCCTCATTCTGACCCAAAGTCATATCAATACCAACATTGGAAATTGTGCATGAATCTATTCCTATAAGGAAACCATTATATCTCTTCCTGACTACCACACTTCCACATGAATTTCCTTTCCATTAAAATATAAGTTTCTTGAAGGCAGAAATTATCTTTCCTTTTATATTTATAACTTGACATTTATCACAATGCTTGGCATGTAATTAGTTTGTAGTAAATGTCTTAATTCATTCATTCATTGAATGAAACAAATCATTGAACAAAATCTGATTTCATTTCCTTTTTTCCCTCTTTTTAACAAGTTTCCTAGATCCATGGGCAAGAGTATGCTGTAGTTTATCTCATCTTGACATAGCATTTGACAAGTCTCATGCTATTTTTGATGGGGAAGATGGAGAGCTCTGGGCTAGATGAGAGCTCATTTAGACACATACAGAACTGGTTGAATGGGTAGACCCAGAGAGTAATGTCCAATGTCAGCTTGTGGAGATCTCTAAAAAAAAAAAAAAAAAAAAAAAAGGGTTAATATCCTAGTCAAAGCAACAAGGGCCAATGAAGGTAGTGGAAATAGAGAGAATTGAGAAGGCAGAATTTAATTAATAATTATTCATGTGCAAATCATGTTTCAATGTTTTCAAAACACTTTCCCAAAAGTGATGTTGTGACACAGCATCAGCATTATCATCATCATATTATGATAATAATAATATTTAACATTTATATAGCAGCTTAAAGTTTTCAGTTTTTAATAAGCTATCTAATTTGATAGTCCTGTGAACCTACAGATGAAGAAAATCAGACTTTGAGACATTAAATGACTTGTCCGTGACCAAATATTCCCTATGGGTCTGAGAAGGATTGAAATCCAGGTTTTCTCTTTTCTCCAGCACTCTATTCACACTGACTCACTGCTGAATTCAGGCAGAGGCTTACTCATCTGGTAAGAAAGAGATAGAAGTAATTGTCAGAGCTTCCGTTGATGATTACATTAAAGAGGATGTCAGTTCATTCAACGATTAAGTTATCTGGACAATCAGTTGGCTAACCTAGCTTTCCTAGATCAAAAGACAAGAAATTCTCAAAAAGTCACAATTCCATCCCTCTCTAAGCTCTAGAAACTTATACTCCACACCAATAGAACTAGGTGATACAGTGGGCAGAGCTCTAGATCTAGTCAGGAAGACCTGAATTCAAATGCAAATTCAGACATTTGTTATCTGTATGGCTCTCAGCAAGGCAGTTGACCTCTCTTTTCCTTAGTTAATTCATCTATAAAATGGGAACAGTAATAGTATTTATCTATCAGGGTTGTTGTAAGGATCAAATTTGAGAAAAATTGTAGTGTTTAGCACCTATTAAGTGCTATATAAAGGTAAGCTATTATTAGCATTAAATGATGATGGGGGTGAGAGTGGTAGTGGTAGTGTTGATGATGATGATGATGGTAAGACAGGATAGATTTCTCAGTCCTCCTTTTGCCAGCATATTGTCTGCTCCCTGTTGACATCAGAGATAAGAAATTAACTAGACATACCTGAGCAAGAGATTGCTCCCTCCCTTTAAAATCTAAGGCCTTTCATAGTCAAGTCACCCAATTGTGGATGGTTTTTGTCCCTCACCTATTCAGAATATCACCTAGCAGAAATAATAACATGAGAGAGTGTAGCATACAGATCATTCATTGGAATTAGAAAGACCTGAGTTCAAAGCTTCCTTCATATTCTTACTACTGTTTCACCCTGAGAAATCCTTTAACAGCTCTAAGCCTATTTCCTTATTTACAAAGTTGAGAAGGGAGAGATTCAAAGGCCTTTCCAGAGACCTTAGAGAAAATCAGTTCTAAATCCCTCATTTTAGAGATGGAAAAACTGAGGCCCAGAGAAGTTAGTAACTAGCCTAAAATCACAGATCCATTAGGTGGAAATGCAATGATCCAAACCCAGGGTTTCTGACTCCAGGTCTATTATTCTACTACATCACCTAATTTCCCTCCTATGACATATTACTTCTTTACCAGGGTGGGGAGCTCTACAAGGGGAATGGAACAATTCTTTCCTAATATTCTGACCTCTAGACCATCTAGGGAAGCCCAAGACTATTTATGGAGTCATGTGCCTACAGCTTCTTTTACATCTGCCCATTTCTATCATATCTCTCAGAAAGCTAAGTACTTGAAGCAGGAAATGATTTTAAAGTATCCCACATGAAGTGCCTTTCAACCCATGCTCAAACAGTACCAGTAAAGGGAACTTGCTTCTTCCCAAAAAAGGGTATATAGATGCTAAGTGTGCCAGCACATCCTGGGGATAGCATCATCCTACTTCATTTCTCAATGAATCTAATTATAAAGATTCATTTTCTTATATTGGCCTATCTTCTCTTCATTGCTCTTAGTTCTATCTAAGGCGCCCAACAAAATAAATCTAGTCCCTATTTTCCATGAGGACTCATCAAATATTTATAGGATTCTAGGTCTAGAGTTGCAAGGGAGGTGATCTAGTGCAACCTTTTATTTGAAAAATAAGAACTAGAGGAATCATATGACTTGTCAAAGTCACTTAAGAACCACTTGCTATGTCCCCTCTGAGCCTTCCCTCCTTTAGACTAAATAACATTTATTTCTTAAATCCAAAGATTCTAACCCCTCCATAATGATTGTCCTGATCTGTGTGTCACACAGTGCTCTTCTACTCCTCCAACCCTCCTATAAGACTGACCAGGTCACTTCTGTGTTGTCTGTACCAGTTATCCTGATTCACAAACTTAGCATGTTGGCGTGGGACAAGTTGTTAGAATATAGGTGGTTGAGTTGACAAGAACTTTAGAACAAGGCTTCATAAGCCCTTTTGTATCATGGATCCCTTTGGCAGTCTGGTGAAATCTATAAACCCCTTCTCAGAATAATGCTTTTTAAATGCATAAGATAAAATATGCATATGCCAGAAATTAGATATGGATCCACACTTAACACCATATACCAAGATAAGATCAAAATGGGTCCATGATTTAGGCATAAAGAATGAGATCATAAATAGATTAGAGGAACAGAGAATAGTCTACCTTTCAGACCTGTGGAGGAGGAAGGAATTTATGACCAGAGGAGAACTAGAGATCACTATTGATCACAAAATAGAAGATTTTGATTACATCAAACTAAAAAGTTTCTGTACAAACAATACTAATGCAAACAAGATTAGAAGGGAAGTAACAAATTGGGAAAATATTTTTACAGTTAAAGGTTCTGATAAAGGTTTCATTTCCAAAATATATAGAGAATTGATCCTAATTTAGAAGAAATCAAACCATTCTCCAATTGATAAATGGTCAAAGGATATGAACAGACAATTCTCAGATAATGAAATCGAAACTATATCCACTCATATGAAAGAGTGTTCCAAATAACTACTGATCAGAGAAATGCAAATTAAGACAACTCTGAGATACCACTACACACCTGTCAGATTGGCTAAGATGACAGGAACAAATAATGATGAATGTTGGAGGGGCTGTGGGAAAACTGGGACACTAAATACATTGGTGGTGAGTTGTGAAAGAATCCGGCCATTTTGGAGAGCAATCTGGAATTATGCCCAAACTGTGCATACCCTTTGATCCAGCAGTGCTACTACTGGGGTTATATCTCAAGGAAATACTAAAGAAGGGAAAGGGACCTGTATGTGCCAAAATGTTTGTGGCAGCCCTTTTTGTAGTGGCTAGAAACTGAAAGATGAATAGATGTCCATCAATTGGAGAATGGTTGGGTAAATTATGGTATATGAAGGTTATGGAATATTATTGCTCTGTAAGAAATGACCAGCAGGAGGAATACAGAGAGGCTTGGAGAGACTTAAATCAACTGATGCTGAGTGAAATGAGCAGAACCAGAAGATCACTGTACACTTCAACAACAATACTGTATGAAAATGTCTTCTGATGGAAGTGGAAATCTTCAACATAAAGAAGATTCAACTCACTCCCAGCTGATCAATGATGGACAGAAACAACTACACCCAGAGAAGGAACACTGGGAAGTGAATGTAAACTATTAGCACTACTGTCTGTCTACCCAGGTTACTTATACCTTTGGAATCCAATACTTAACTTGCAACAAGAAAATTGGATTTACACACATATATTATATCTAGGTTATACTGTAACACATGTAAAATGTATGGGATTGCCTATCATCTAGGGGAGGGAGTAGAGGGAGGGAGGAGAAAATCTGGAAAAATGAATACAAGGGAAAATGTTATAAAAAAATTACTCATGCATATATACTGTCAAAAAAATTATAATTATAAAATTAATTTTAAAAAAGAAAGCAAGCAAGCAAATTGCACTCAGAAGAATCTTTGGTCTTGAGCACATTTACCTCTTCATGGAACTTTTCATTTCTTTCAAATTTTAGGCCAATATTAATCATATAGAATATATGAATTTCAAATAAACAGCCAAATTGCAATCTGAAACTAATTGAAAAAAAAATAAGATAAAATATGCAACTAATATACATGAAATATGTGTATTTGATGTAGTATCTAGAGCACTGGGCCTGAAGTCAGAAAGAGCTGAGTTTAAATTCAGTCTTAAAAATTTTAAATATGTGTTACTCTGGGCAAGTAATTTTTCCCTGTTTGCCTCAGTTTTCTCATCTGTAAAACAAGCTGGAGAAGGAAATGGTAAAAGATTCCAGGATCTCTGCAAGAAAACACCAAATGGCAAAATGAAAAGTCAGACATGACTGAAAAATGACTGGACAACAACATATATGTCTACTGATATATACAATTATTTGTCCACATATATATTGTATACATATATATGCCATTATGTATATTGTGTTTATATGTGTGTATATGTGTATATATGTGTGTGTGTGTGTGTGTGTGTGTGTGTGTGTGTGTGTGTATATATATATATATATATATATATGCACACACCATTGAAAGGTTACAAAACAATATGTATATGTATATTGCTTTCAGGTTTTCAAAATATTTTACATCTGTTATTCCATTTAATCCTCCCAATAGCCACGAAATTATCAATATTATTATCCCTTTTTACAAATTGGGTAAGTGCTATAAGGAAACAAGCTGAGAGAATTTAATTGACTCATCCAGAGTCACTCAGATGTTGAGTGTCTTATGTGGGATTTGAACTGAAGTGTATGCTACCTAACTACCTAGGATGAACATAAAATTAGACAACAAAGGAAACAATTATACTGAGATATCTTGTTTTTTTTAAGTAAATTCATAGTTGCTAGGTTAGAAATCCTGCCCTAGTATACAGAACATTATGATGTAGAATGTGAAAGCTGAAAGGGACCCTAGAAATGGCCTGTTACAAACCATTTTACCAACAAAGAAACTAAAGCTCAGAAAGAAGTGTTGCATTATCTCCGTATTATATCATACCCCAGTATTGTGTGTTGAGTTGTAATTGTTATTAGTGAAACAGACAGTCAAGGATAGACAAAGTCATTTAGTTTTAGAGTAGTGGAGTAGGAGGAGGAGCAAAGGAGGAATTTCCCTGAGAAAGTAGGCCTTAAGCAGGGTTTTGAAGTCAAGCCAGAGTAGAATTATAAAATAAAGAGATGGAAACAGTTCTATAGTGATGACCAGTTTATACAAACTATGAATGTGAGAACTCATTTGATAGAGAAAGATTATGTAACATTAATACCTTTGCCCATAAAGAAACTAATTGTAAAAGAGGTAAGATATCTGTGATAGGCCAGATAGAGAAGAATAGATTGCTATAATGGAAGTAGGACTGAAGCTAGATCCGAAGGCCTAGATGATAATCTTGGCTCTTCTAATTAACAGGATCATTGGCAAATCACTTCTCCTTCCCTCTGAGCCTCAGTTTTTGCCTCCATAAAATAAATGGATTGGATTAAATGATCTCTTGACAGGCCTTCCCATCTCCAAATCCTGTGATCCTAAGGTTTTGCCCATTAGCTAAGCCTCATATGGAAAGCAGCTGCCATATGGTGACTGTCTCCAGGTTTTGGAGGGGGCCGTGTCCTCAGCCAATGTTGATGATACAGACAGAGCAGTTCCTGCTGTGTTTAAGTGATGGGATCCAGCCTCGAGCTTGGAGGCATCCCAGATCTGCCTGGGAAGTTGGTCTCCACCTTGCCCGCCTCCAGAAGGCCAAACAGCAGGAGCCGCCAGTTTTTTGCACTGAGCCCTCAAGCCACTGACAGCCACAGACTAACATTCAGGGAGAAGCCAAAAATCCAGATGCCAAAGAAAAAAAACAAAATAACAAACTCGGGAAGTTTCCTCAAAGACTATCTACTGCAACCTACCACTCAGTGAATAAATACCCGCTTTAGCTCCCTGATCAATGGATGCTTAGTCATGATTTGCTAGGTAGAGTGGAATGATATATTTACATTATTGGAGAACTCAAAATCTTTAAATCATAAATAAACATCAAAGAAAGACTTTAGTGGAGATAGTCAGAAACTGTCTAAAAATAGAATGGACTGCCTTGTATGAGCTCCCCATCACCAAATGTGGTCAAGTAGTGACTAGACTATTTACCTGGGATATTGCCTAAGGGATCCATCCACAGATGGATATTATAATGATATTCACATTAAAGTATCATTAATTGCTAAAAACGTCATATACCACTCACCCTCAGTGTAGGAAACTAATGAAGCTGTAATGGAGGGGAAGAAATACAAGAAATACCCAAACTGTAATTATACCAAAAAGTATTTTTATTGGTGGGGACAGCTAGGTAGCACACCCAGCCTTCAGTCAGGCAGATCTGAGACAAAATATGGATTCAGACACTTGCTAGTTATGTCACAAGTAATTCTGTTTACCTCAGTTTCCTCATGTGAAAAATGATCTGGAGAAGAAAATGGTAAACCAATCTAGTATCTTTGCCAAGAAAGCCACAAATACTATCACAAAGAATCAGACACAACTGAAGAACAACTGAAAAACAACACATTTCTATTGGCATCCAGCACAAAGATATCCAGTCAAATACATCCACTCAGGTTTGAAGAATGGTCTCCATGAAGACTGAGCTTATGTTCATCCATTCAGAATGAAAATTAATGAAGAACATTTCTTCCACATATACTACTTTCTGTAGTCAATATTATTTCCTCCTGAAGATCAACTTACATATGGAAACTTAAAAACTTGGATAATTTATTTGAATCTGGGCTAGGCTTCTGGGATCACTTGGAATATCCATAACAAACTCAACAAATTTTACCGTATTACTCATACAAAGGTCAGAATTTAGAGTAATGGCTTGAAGGTATGCAAGAAATAAACCAAGGAAAACTTCAAAGGAATAAGGTCACCTCAGGATAAGAAGAAGAAGGAAAAGGAGAACAAGAAGAAGAAGGAAGAGGAGGAGAAGGAAGAGGAACTGAAGGAGGAGGAGAAAGAGGAACAGGAGGAGTTTATATATGGCACAACTCTGTCCTCCTATTCGAGAGGAAGAGGTGTGGGACAAAAATAACAGCAATGTGCTGCTGTGTCAAGGAGACCCTGATCTCAATAGGCAGAGATCAAAAGTGGATTTGAAAAATATAAGTTTGGTCTAGGCAACTATGGCCTCTTACAGTAAAAAAAAAGGATTAGGATTAGTCTGGAAAGTAGATCCTGCTTCTATCCTCAGTTCTGCTCACTATGTGATTTTGGGCACAGGAATGCATCCTATATTGCATTCTTGACCTGGAACTGCATCACTTATAGAAGATCTGGCTTTAAATTACTCCTCTACAAGTGGCTTAATCAAGTTGGTGACTTTGTGCAAGTCCCTGTCCATTTCAGTTCCTTACTTGTCTCACTTTTAAATTGGCGATTGGAAAAGATGATCTTTGAGATTCCTTCCAGCTTTCAATCCTGTGGTCCTCACCAGACTTCAGTAGATAGATAAATAGATATGTAATGTAATATAACATATATGTACACATGTATAAATTATATACATACATATATATGTGTGTGCGTGTGTGAGAAGCTTCTACAATTATCTCAAGGCCCCTTCCGGCTCCAACATTTTAGCATTCTCCAATTCCCAGAGTTTTCCCAGGCGGAGGAGGCAGAGGAGGAATGGAACACCTTGGAGACATTTGATTGGCACCACAAGCCTGGTTGCTCGTTAAGGCTCCAACATAATGCTTGGTGTCAATCAGTATAATGTTCTGGATGAGCAAGTCCCCTGGATTGGAAATCACTTCTCTGTACCAGTTCCCTGTGACTAACTCTGACAGTGCCTAATGAGTCACTGCCTCAGGCAGATAGAGAGGGCGCCCACTCCAGACACTCTCTGTCTTCCCACAAGGCACAGCGATGAGGATCTACTCTAGATGGGGTGGGTGATGGCAACGGTAGATACAAGCCTTTATGAGCACCCACACCAGGAAAGCCCCAAAGTATAGTCACACAATTATATGTACAAAGCAGCTCAGAATTTCAGATAGAGTGGCAGAATTTGAAGGACCCTTGGAACAGAAAATGGTAGAACTAGGTGGCACTTTAAAATATTAGCTCTCAGATCAACATTGTAGGTTAAAAGATATTTCCCCAGGGTCACATTATTGTCAGAGGCAGGTCACCAAATCAAGAAATTTCAGAGTTGAAAAAGAGTTCAGAAGCTGTTTGCTTGTGTAAAAATAAGAATATGCTTTTCAAGTGGCCATCCACACTACTTTGAAAGTTCTCCAGTGAAGGAAACTACCACCTCCCAAAACATTCCATTCTTCTTTTGGATAGCTTTAATAATGAGGAAATCTTCCTCCAACTCCTTCTCCTCCCCCACAATTAAACCTATATTTTCCTCTTTTCAACTTTAGCATTTCTCCAAGTTCCCCCCCCCATTAGTCTTTTATATGACAACCCTTCATGAAGACAGCCCTTATTTCTCTCCTAAATCTTAATTTCTCTAGATTAAACACATTTAATTCTTTCAAATGATGGTCTCATGGTGGTTTCTTAACATCTACTTTGTATTTCTTTATTGCAGTTTCAGTTACCAGCAACTTTAAATCATAGGAGACTGTGTTGTTACAAGATGAAAAAATATGCAACATTTATGAGAGGATGGTTCTTGAAAAGTCTTGAAAAGTATCTGCACTGAGTTCATAAGCCTAAACCCAAAAGATCCATGCTCTCTGGATACTCTTTCTTCTATTCAATTCTTGTCTCTGGTGATATTCAATGGACTAGCCATCTATTTGCATATAGACATCATCATTCATGGTTGTTGTTGTTGTTTTTTTTTTTTTTTTTTTTTTTCCTGTGGACATTGTTGGGCTAATCCTTTTTGAACAATCACTGTTCTCCCAGAGAAAGATCCATGGTATTCTGGAGTTAAATGCAAACAGCATAAAGAGAAGCATTTGTAAAGCTTTATCTCAGGGAAACCCTCTTGCACAACCCTCACTTAGCACAAGACATGCTCCATGTGGCAAAAAAAAAAAAACTTTGGGGAGTAGCTATCACTCATTATTGAATGGCTAGCTTGAAAATAATCAGAGGGTCATTAAGTAAAGATGCCTCTGGCAGTGTTTATCCAGAAATCTTTTGTGGTGTAAACACATACATAAGAGAATACTATTGCAATCTTGAGTTTAAGGCTTTGTTTGGCTCTTCTGAGTCAAATACCTTTTTTTTTTTTTTTTTTTTTTTTTTTTTGGTAGTTAAATAACAAACAGTGGGATATTGTATTCTCTATGGTTTTCAGTCAACTGTATGATTTTTAAAAGAAGGACAAAATCCACTATCAAGAATTGTTTGAAAAAAAAAAAAAAAAGTCTGTTCCTATCTCATTTTCAAAGAGAATACCCTAACTCATTCTCATTCTCATTCCCCTAGGATATTTAGGATATTGTAGGCTCCTTGACAACTAGGAGGGGCTCACCTAACACAGTAGCAGAAGAATAGTAAATAATATGTTTCTATATGAATTGACTGATAATTATTTTATAAAATGAAAAAGCGGGCTTATGGATCAGTAACTATTAAGAGAGGAAGGTGGCATATTGGATAGTGTGCTGGAGGTGGAGTCAGAAAGACCTGAGATTAAAAGTGGACTCAAACACAAACCAGCTGAATGATCTTGACAAGTCTATTTAATATCTGGTTGCCCCAGTTTTCTCATCTATAAAATGGGGATAACAATAGCACTATTTTCCTAAAGTTGTAAGGATAAAATAACATGGTATTTATAAACTTTTATTAATAACAATAATAATGATGTTGGTGGTAATCTTTTTGTCATAGGAATATTATACATTTTTCTATTCTTTTAGTATCTCCTGCTCATAAAAAAGTTTTGTAAAATATTTCTCTAGTATTTTCAAGATCTTGTTGCCTCCATTACAGATTTCTTCAGGGTATGCTTTGTTAGATCCAGCCTCCTCTTTTTTTGCCTTTGTCTTTCTAAAGTGCCATTTCTGTATTTTTGTAAATAGAGCTCCCCTGAGACCCCTTTGGATTCGGCGCAAGGATACAGAATTAAATGAGGTCTAGTAGCAATGCAAGAGTTCTTGTAAAGGAATTTACAGACCCAAAAACCTAGAGTAATAAAATAAGTTTATTGTGGGGTTTGGAAGTAAGGTTGGAAGGTGGAAGACACCAGGGCCAGGGCTGGACTGGCTGGACAGGAACCCTTGACAAAGCTGGTCATGATGCCAGGTTTGGAGCTCCTGCAAAGAGTGAGCTCCAGGGTTCTCCTTTTTATAATGGGGGGCTTTTGGTAATCTTGAAGGAACCCGTGGGTGAAGTCCCAGGTTGGCTCCTGGCTGGTTTCAGCCAGGGTTAGAATTTGTTTGTGCTGGGGTTGGGGGTTGGGGAAACCTGAGCAGAACATTAGAATGGGGGCTGGGACAGCCCAAGTTAGTTCAGATCTGATGGGGGCTGGTAGAGCCCGGATATCTCCCATTGAATGGGGTTGGGAATTAGAAAGGAATTTTAACCCACATCAAGTGGATAGAGCACAGAGCTTGGAGTCAGACACCTGAACTGACATTTAGAAGGCATATGTTAGGATGGCTGGATAGTCTAGTGAATACAACACCAGCCATAAAGTTAGGAAGATCTGAGTTCAAATCTGATCTCAGACACTTAACACTTCCTAGCTGTGTGATGTTGAGCAAGTCACTTAACCCCAATTGCCCCCCCAAAAAAAGACATATATCAGTGAGCAATAGATATAGATATAGTAGATAAAGATAATATTTCCTCAGGTTCCTCATCTTTAAAATGGAGATAATAATGACTGCCTTCCAGGGTTGTGAAGATAAAAAAAAAAAAAAAAAAAGATATTTACAAAGGATTTTGAAAACTTCTTAGTGCTATATAAATATAAGCTGATAGTATGTCAAGATTCTTATTGGCTGTTTTTTTCCTCCACTGCTTTTCAGGTGATACTATTTATAATCTTTCACCACTTCTTTCTATTTTGCTTTGCAAACCAATACCATCCTTGGCTTCCATATCTCTGCTTGACAAGGAGATAATACATGCTAGCTGGGGTAATTGCTGTCATCTTTTGTAGTCTCTATTGTACATAGCTTAAACTTTTGCAGAAAGTAGTAATAATTGGGGTCAATATCTTTGTCTTTTTCCATTTCCCATTTTTTTATATGCATGACCCATTTGAATAGCTCCAATAGAGCTGTTGCAGTTTGTTCATATCTTTCTTTTCATTAGACTTTTTTCCTATCTGGATGTGTATTTTGTTTTTGTTTTTTGGGGGGAGGGTTGTTCTTTGGGATTTTTTTTTTTTTTTGCTGAGACAAATTAGGGTTAAGTGACTTGCCCAGAATCACAAAGCTAGGAAGTTTTAAGTGTCTGAGACAGACCAGATTTGAACTCAGGTCCTCCTGACTTCAGGGCTGGGTCTCTGTCCATTGTGCTACCTAGCTGCCTCTTGATATATATTTTGACATTTATTCTAATTAACTCATGGTCTGTTGCATATAGTCACCTCATCCTCTATATGCAACCAGTGGTTTCCTATCTATTAAGGAATAATTATTTGGGGGTTTTATTGTTATTTGTCATTAGTCAAGTCCAGAACTTTTCAACTCTAGGAGTGAAGTTCCTGAACAATCTACATACTTTTGGTGACTATTGTTTCTTAATCAATAATCATGTATTCCAATATACTTTTCTCCACCTCCCCTTTGCCCACTTCCAGTCTGAAGTAATGAGGTATCAGATTAAATGTTAACTAATTTTAAAGGATAATATCAATCCTATAAATGATTTTCTCCCATTAAAAGTTGCTTATTAATGCTTTTTTTTTTTTTTTCCTTTGACTGGGACTATCACTAACCTATGTACTCCCAAATAAAAGTGTTCTCTTATAATAAAGACATATAGAATCAAGCAAATAAGCCTTCCACAGTGGCCATGTATAAGAATACATGTAGAATTACTCTATCTCTAGTCTTTACAATAGACACTGGGGCATGAATTATACCTATCTTCAAGTGTTTATATTCTTTATACTATTAAGCACTTCAAAAGCAGATAACAAAGTCTCTCACCAAATGTTTCTTATGACCTTTGCACATGTGATAAAACCAACTCTATTAATTCCATTATTTGTCTCTTCTATGATCCTCCACAAGAATCATTTAAAATATATATATATAATGTATAATATAAGATATACAAATATGTAAAATAAAATGCATATATCCATATTCATATATGAATAGGTATTGCATATATATTTATATTTACACATATATGAATATATATGTGGTGTATGTATGTATATATATATATATACATATATATATGTATATATGTATATATATATATATATATATAATGTATATACACATACATACATATAGAGTCAAGGACAAAGCCCTGAGGCACTGCATTATAGACCTTTTCCTGGGACTTGAGACTTGCTAATACTGAGAAATTATCTTTTCTCCCATTTACTTATGCAAGTACTTGTAACTTGGCCATAAAGGTCCTATCTTTTCTGGAAAAAATATTTTGTCTGGAGAGACTATGGGATATTTTTGTTTGTTTGCTTTTTACTAGAAAAGATGATAAAACTGGAGCTAGAGGGGGCCTCTGAGGTTATCTAGTCCAGGGGCTCTTAACCTGAAGTCCATGAACCTCCAAAAGGTCTGTGAATAAACTTCAATGCATTCTTGAACTTTTATTGGAAAAATACATCTTAATTTCAATATTATTGATTTCCCTTGTCATCCTATGTGTTTTATATTACATATTTAAAAATTATCTGAGAAAGAGTCCAAAGGCTTCACCAGACAGCCAAAGGGATCCCAGGTTAAAGACCCTCAATTAATTCAATTCCTTCATTTTAAATATAAATAAATTGGAATCCCAGGAAGTTACATCCATGTCACAATTGCTAAAAACTGGACTCATGCTTCAATTCAACTAAATTCCAAAAGACCCAGCTCCATAGGCTCTTGCAATTAGAAAGTACTCAAAGATGATCTGGTACAATGTTCCCCTCTATGTAGGCATCTTCCATATAGTACCCATGAAAAGTAGCCTTAGCTTGGCACTTTTAGGGAAAGAGACCTATCTCCCAAAGACATCCTGCTCTAATGTAGAGCAACTTCACTGCTTAGGTGTTTCTATTGTTTCTATTCTATATAAATTTCTATAATTTCTCTCCTTTGCTCCTAGCTTTATAATATGGGAAGGCATAACACAAATCTGTTCTATCTGCCATATTAAAACCCTTATGATATTAGAAGAGAATTGCCATGTCTTTAGCAAGCAATCTTGTATTAATTGAGAAGCCTTTTGCATGTCTTTGAATATTCCAGATTACCAGTTTCCAAATGAATGAATGAATGAAAAATTATTTTAAAATTATACATGTACAATATAATAAACCTATTGTTTTTGTCTCCCAGCACTATATTGAAGAAGAATAAAGTCAGTAATGATTAGGAAAGCAGTTTGAAAGTTATAATCACTACCTATGTATAATGTAAATCAATTGAACAAATACTAACTAAAGTTCTGGGATGTGCAAAGTTCTGAATTAAACAATGAAAATACAAAAGTTCAAAATTTCAATTGAGTAGCTTATTATCTAAGGGGAACTAGGTTGGGAAAGACATGTGAACAAATAGCTATGATATAAGGGAGAATGGGATAAGTCTATAAGGTCTAAACAAAGAGGTAGTGGATAATTTGAAAATGGAAAAAAATTTTTTTTCCTTAGAATAGTTGGAAGAAGAGGTTAGAGAAAGCCTCACAGAAAAGGTGGTGGCATTTGCCCATTAAAAACTTTGAAAGAAATAAGAAAGAACATTTGAATTGTCTGACTATAGAATGAAAGTCCTTACTAGATGTGAAAAATAAGATGACCAATGGCTCAGAGCTAAAAATGGCAGAATGAGAATAGGAAAAAGGAGAGAAATGGGGAAGTGGTTGGAATGACAGGAAACACATGGGATAAAGCTGGATTGTATCCAGGTTATGAGTCTTGGCCTTGAATGCCAAAAGGCAGTGATAAGCTCCTGGAGAACTATGAGAAGAAGAAAGGCCTGATCAGAATGGGTTCTTGGGAGACTCCTTAGCCAGTTTTTGCAGATTCTGAGGGAGGAAAGAGCTTGAAATAGTTAAAAAGCCAAGAAATTCTAGACAAAAGGTTTTAAAAGCCTGAAGTAGGTTTTGTAGTGAAAGTGGAAAGGAGGGGGATCAGAGAGATATGCAAAGGGGTAGTAATTAATTTTCTTAGAAAGGGCAAGTTGGGCCCTAGACAGAGATTCCTTTGGTTGTTCCCCAGATGGAGGGTATCTTTGCCCCACAATCTCCCCCACACTAGCTCCAACAACCACTAGAGATTTTGATGCCATCTGGAAGCCAAGTTTATAGAAATGAGAAGAAGAAAATGATTAGAGATATTAATTTAATTTAATCTTGGTTCTAATTGTCTAGAGAAAATTCTTTTGCACTAATGTTAATTTATTTTCACTTAGGGCCAGTTATGCTAATTCAAATCAGCTTTAAGTATTAAAACACTGATACTGTGAATCAGATAATAAAACCGATTAATGGAAACACGGGCACCAAAAAAAAAAAAAAAAAAAAAATCCTAGGAAGAATCCATGGGAAATAATGGGAAATGAACCTTCTGTTCATGAAATGATCCAACATCATCTCTACTCAGGCTATAAAGAATCAGGCAACACTTTTCCAATTGAACTTGCCCAAAGCCTGACAGTGTTTTAATAGCAGATGTGACATTTGAATCCAGGTCCTCCAAATCTAACATCCTTAACATTAATGATAATAAAAACTATCATTTCTATAGCACTTTTATTGCATTCTTTTACTGGAGTCTCACAAAAACAGCATAATCAGATAGTGCCTATGAGTAGTATCATGCTGGTAAATATTAAACAATTGACTCTCCAAAAAATGTGGAACACTTTTTTAAGTTTCATCTATTCATCACATTCTTAAGTGTGGGCAATCAACAAAATAATCAATCAAATCCTGATTTATAACATTTGTTGATTTCCAAAGTATAAATGCTCACACTGAAAATATAACAATGGCCTCTCTTTTAGCCACTTAATGCTAGCTCCAACATATCTTCTGATATTGTTAAGTGGTACAGTGATTAAAATGCTGGTTTAGAGTCAAGAAGGACTGAATTCAAATTCAGACTCATGATTGCTAGTTGTGTGACTCTGGACAAAGAATATTAAATCTCTGTCTATCTCAGTTTTCTCATGTGTAAAATGTATGTACCTCCTATAGTTGTTATAAGGATAAAATGAGATGAATTTTAAAGTGCTTTGTAAATTTGTTGGAAAAACCCTACACAAGTGTTATCATCCTCATCCTCATCAGAATTCTTATCATCTTCGGAACTCTCATTCTGGGATTTCACTACTCTGACCATTGCTTTGGAGGGTCTACTATTTTAGGTAGGTCACAAATCCATTGATTCTACTCTCTTGCCACCTTGCCACAACACATCCCTGAAGTTAGCAACTCTCCTTTTGTAACAGGTGAAGGATGAAATTATTAAGGAACAAAAGGTGTAAGCTTTCAAGCTTCTTCATTTATTAAGCAAAGCATGCCAATTGCCCCACAAATAGTAACCAATTGTCTTTCTCAGTTTAGGCCTGGGTTCCTAATACAAGGAGAAGACAGATTTTTATACATTAAAAATAATTGATCAAGTAAGATGAATTAAATAAAAGAAAATAATTAACCAGGATACAAAATTAGATAATCTGATTTCTAATTAGAGGAAATATTAGGGATTTTCCAAGTTGGAAGGGAGAGAGCAAACAAATACAATGCCCTGAAATCAGAAAAAGACATGTCCCACTTCCCTTAAATCTGTATTCAATCAAAAAAACATGGAAACAATAACTGATTGATTGATACAGGGCCAATTGTCAGGTAAAAATACGTAAGAGTAGCTTGAAATGTATAACTGTGAGAATACTCCTTGCATTAATTTTTGGATTTCACTGGGTCAATATAATCTAAGACTTTAGTTAAGTTCTCTAAGCTGCAGGCCCAGATGGTCCAGCTTCCCAGTCATAGAAGGCTAAGTCCAAATAATGTAAAAAATTTCTCTCAATTTCCACATTTTAATAAAGTTTTTTCTAAAGATAGAAATTGGACTAAACTCATAATTGAATATAAAGGGAACTGAGCTAGCTCCAGAATTGAGTCACAAGATGGAGTTAATGTGGCTCATTCAATTCCTACTACCATTTTCTGTTCCAATCTCTTCAGTTCCCTCATTTTTCAGTTGTAGAATCATAATCAAATCAATATTGCCATTACTCCTGGAAAAGATATGTCAGTCTACTCCTTTTTGACTCTATTAATCAACACAGACTATTTCCAATCAAAATACTCTTTCCTGTCCACCACCAGTAAAAACAAAGCCAAATGTGTTTCTTCCCCTTATTAGAACATAAGCTCCTTGAGAGTCTGAACTGTCTTTCCTTTTGCTTTTGGTTCCATGCTTTTACTTATCACATAGTAAACATTTAATAAGTGCTTTTCCATTCATTCCTGAAGTTTGTTTCCCCATTTCTCAAGTTCTTCTGGCTCGTCTACCTTTTGAGTTCCAGGATGAGACTAAAATAAGGAATGGATATGAAAGCTCTCTACCCTGCATAAAAGATTATATAAATAAATGTGAGGGGCTGTTATTATATTTCCTACTCTATCCTCCCAGTCTCTGAGCCAGGCAGGGGATGAGGGGAGAAATAAAATTAATTCTTTTTTCCCAATGAACATTCTGTTCCACCCAGAACATTTGTTCATCAGTGCTCATTGAGGCGGGTCCTCCATATTTAGCCCCTTTAAAAGCTCTTCCTCTTGGATTGGCTCCTTCATCTTTTATATTGCTCTTTTCTGAATTCCTTCAATCAGCCTGCTGGAAGCTGACTCAGCTATTAGTAAAAGTCGCTTGTCTTTATAGCCTTTAAAAGCAGATCTTCAGTCAGTCTCAGAACACCATTGCAAATTGAGGGCACAGTGCCTTTCCAAGAAAACATCCAGTAGGGTTCATAGCCTGCAAGTTAAGAAAGAACATTTTCATACAAAGGCTGTCCTATAAGGGATAGAGCAGGGATGATAGGTAGGGTGTTCCCTGTTCCTGAATATATTTGACCAAAAGTTATCATGTAGATCACATATGCTGTTAGAGGCACCCTGCAATGGGAGATGAGAGTAAAGATCTCTGAGGTGCACTCCATATCTGAAATTCTCTCATTCTGTTGGATCCCAGAAAGCAGAATAGGGAATAATAGGTGGAAGTTGCAGAGAGGCAAATTTGGGCTGACTGTAAAGAAATCTTCCTAATAATTAGAATGGAATGGAATGTCTCATGAGGTGATGAGTTACCCATCACCAGTGGTTTTCAAGTGAAAAACCCCGCCAAGGTTGTTAGAAGCAGATTTTCTGTTCTTTTTAGATTTTCTATGGTTTCAAATAAATGATTGTTGATGTCCCTTCTAACTCTGAGATTCTATAACTCTATAATAGCTCTTCTTTGATTAATGGAAGGCTGACAATAGCTGGTGAGATAGAAGCAATGGAAGCCCTACTCTTCACTGGAAAGTCCTGTAAGCAGAAAGATAAACCATCCTCAGTCTCTTACTGAGATCAAGACATCCTCTGCCCCTAGGACACAGTACATTTTTCTAGATTGGAGAGAACGAAAAGACATTGACAAACTAGAGTGTGTACAGAGCTGTGCAACCAGGATAGTCAGAGAAATATATCTTTTGGTCTCAGATTGGTTGAAGGAACTGGAGATGTTTAGTTTGAATAAAAGAAGGCTTAATCTTTGAGTATTACTAGAATTATCACCCGGGAAACACCAGTCTTATTCAGTGTGACTCTAAGAGAAGCAAGAAACACTGGGGGACAGAAAAGAACTGAGGCATGATAATGGTGGATGAAGGAGAAAAAAAGAGTTCCAGAAAGGAAAATACAACTTAGGCTAAGGCCAATCTTCCTTATGCAATTTTACTTCCATATGTGTGTGTGTGTGTGTGTGTGTGTGTGTGTGTGTGTGTGTGTGTATGTGTGTGTATACATACATATATATATATTTCATATATATACATATATATTTCAGCCTCCATGTTGTTTTGTACACAATACTCCATTTCCCAACTTGGAGAATTTCTTTAGATCATCCTGATGCTAGAAATTCTCTCCTTCTTCATCTCTATCTCCTGGTTTCTGACTTCATTCAAGTCTTTCAAGAAGCGTTTCCCAGGTCTCCTTAATTTTAGTGCTTCCCATCTATTACTGCCCACAATTTATCCTGTATACATCTTGTCTATATGGAATTGTTTGCATGTTGTCTCTCACATTTGGTTGTAAGCTTGAGAGCAGGGACTGTCTTTGCCTTTCTTTGTATCTGCAAAGTTTAGCACAGTATCTGATACAAAGTAAGTGCTTGATAAAGTCTAATTAACTTGATATGACTTCCTAATAGGGAGAAAAGTATTTAAAAGTGAAATCACCAACTTTAAGGGCTGTAAGCTCCCCATCCCACTCTTAGGTTTTCTCTTAGGACAAGCCCAAAGATCAGATCATATAAGGGTTGGCTGAAAGTATTGGAGTTATTTACCTAAAAGCACCAAAGGAGGAGAAGAAATATTCATAGTTGGCTTCAATTATGTGAAGGGGTGCCTTATGGAATAGGGATGAGTCTTATTCTCCCTGTCAAAAAGGTTATATAATCATGAGGAGCTGAAAAAAAATTAAGTTTCAATTCAATTATAGGAAAAAAAATTCCTTAAAAATTATACCTGATCCTGCCCATCAATTGAAGAATGGTTGAGTAAACTGTGTTATATGAATGTTATGGAATATTATTGTTCTGTAAGAAATGACCAACAGGATGAATACAGAGAGGCTTGGAGAGACTTACATCAACTGATGCTGAGTGAAATGAGCAGGACCAGGAGATCAATATACACAGCAACAACAATACTGTATGAGGATGAATTCTGATGGAAGTGGATATCTTCCACAAAGAAAAGATCTAATTCAGTTCCAGTTGATCAATGATAGACAGAATCAGCTACATCCAGAAAAGGAACATTAGGAAATAAGTGTGAACTGTTTGCATTTTTGTTTTTCTTCCCAAGTTATTTTTACCTTCTGAATCCAATTCTTCCTGTGCAAGAAGAGAACTGTTCAGTTCTGCACACATATATTGCATCTAGGATATATTATAACATATTTAACATGTATAAGACTGCCTGCCATCTAGGGAAAGGGGTGGAGGGAGGGAAGGGGAAAATTGGAACATAAGTGAGTGTAAGGGATAATGTTGTAAAAAATTACCCATGCATATGTACTATCAATAAAAAATTATAATTATTTTTTAAAAATTAAAAATATTATACCTGATCTAAAAAAATTATACCTGATTTTTTTTTCCCTGAGGCAGTTGGAGTTAAGTGACTTGCCTAGGTTCACACAGCTAGAAAGTGTTAAGTGTCTGAAGTCAGAATTGAACTCTGATCTTCCTGACTTTAGGGCTGGTGCTCTATCTACTGCACCACTTAGTTGCCCCAATTATTCCAGATTAAAAAAAAATTATGCCTGATTTAAAGAAGAATGGGTTGTCTCAGGACTAGTAAGCTTTTCCTTACTATAGATTTTCATGCAGACACTAGATGACCACTTGTTATCAAGTCATAATGAATAATTTATTTTGTGATAGAGGAAATCTTACATTCAGCAAATCATCTCTTTTTATCTTCAAATTTTATTTCAATTAAACCTTTTTTTCCAATTAACAAGTTTTTATTTTATGTCTCTCCTATCTCTTCTCCCACTTAAAAAGAAAACACAATCCTATTATGAGCAAATATCTCAGTTAAGAAAATCAAATTTGCATATTATCCATGTCAAAAAATTTACATCTCATTCTGCACCTGGAGTATTGCACCATTCTCTTAGGAAGCAGGAAGTATCTGAAATCACGACCAGTCATTGCATTGATCAAAGTTCTTAAGAAACCAGGGAAGAATGGTATGGATGCAGAGTGAATGAGCAAAATCAGGAAAATGATATATATATATATATATCCCTTTATTTCTAAAGCTGGGGACATGGAGGCCAAAGTAAAAGAAAAGCAAAGTTATAGTCATTTGTAGATCTTTTGACTCTCAGTCAGAAATTTTATCCATCCTGATAAGAGGAGTAAGGAGAAAACAAAGTTTCTGGGAATCTCAAACTCTAGAAGTTTTGGATTATAATAGATAGAGGGATCACCAGATTGCAATTTGGGAAAGACTTTAGACCCACCCAAATATAAAGAGATCCAGGGGAAGTGACTTAGCTAAGGCATTGCTATGCATTACTCATAGGACTCAAGCGTGCAAAAATTAACTTGTGTTCATATTCTCCAAACTGAAGCAATGATTTCCCTGGTGAGGAGTTTTGTACATCCTCCTGATGTCCTGGGCTTTATTTTTCTAGGGGAGGGGGAATGTGTCATCTGCCTGGCTTCCACTCCATTTGTAAGTGTGATTGGTTTAGAATACTCTTGCTACACATCCTGTTTGCAAAGAGGCTGAGTCATTTATTAGGACATAATAATAGCTTGATACTTCTTGGGATTTAAATTGAACTTGGGAGTAGAGAAGAATATCTGCATTCATGATTTTGGGGGGAAGGGTAGAAGGTTGGGGGAAGGTAAAGATATTGTTCCGACCAGCTCTCTTGAAATCTGATTGCACTTCCCTGCGTGCTCCAAAATGCAATCATCTCCCTCTGGCTGATTTATTAACCTAACAATGAGAAGCAGCAGAGCCTGTCTGAGCCTCTGTTCCTGGCTACCTGGGAATTACATTTTAATTAACTAATTTATCTAATATCGGATCGGCGCTTCCTGCGTAGAAGGCAGCTGTGGGCTTAGCAAGGCCTGCAGACAATTAATGTCCTCGCAGTGTTTGGGGCCGACTCCACTAAGGCCTCCAGTGATGAGAGTGTATTGATGAAGAGAGCATTCGCCTAATTGAACACTTAATGAATATTGTCCCCCTTTTGATGGCAAGGAACAATCCTAAGCATTGTTCATGGTCAGTGGACTTAAAATATTGTGTGTTTAGGCTCTTGAGGGGATAGGGAAAGAGAGCAATGGTTTCCTTGTTAGCCATATCTAATCCCTAAGGAAGCAATAGATCCATGGGTTCTGCTGAGAGTCTACTATGGGCCCAGAACCCTCCCAAAGTGACAGAGAAAGTATGGTACAATTTAAAAAATGATAAATTCATAGTCCAAGTTCAAATGGTGACCCAAAATCTTCTTACTACTTGGGTGACCCATGGGTACACAACTTCACAATCTCCCTAGACCTCAATTGCCTCACTTATAAAATGATAGATCTGGCTTTAAATCCTTCTCTTATACATATTGATTTTGTGATCTCAGGAAACTTTAAAAGATTGCAAATTACAGAGAAGATGTTAACCAAGTTAGATAGAAAGAATTTCTTTACATGGGAGTTACCTATAGCAAGGAAATCAGAGGTTCAGTCACAATTATTATTAATATCATCATTAAAATTATTTGATAGTAATAGCAGCAATATTATTCTGTTTTCATTCTATGATCTGAGAAGAAGACAAAGTTGTAAGGATTATGCATGGGATGACTAAAATGAAATAGAATGATCCCAAAGTGGAATTACATATTAGCTTCATCAAGTCCAATCTGAAAAAGGGTTCAGAGGTTACTTAGTTCTAAATCCCAAAGTCCAAACTTTGCCTAAAATTATAAAGGTCCAGAAACAAAGCTCTAACTATAGTCAGAGTTAATATCTTCTTTTGGATATTCTTCTTTGGATACTGCCCATTATATTGAACTAAAAACCCAACTCCTAGAAAATCTTCTGACCCCTACCTTTCCCATTGCTTGTATTTCTGTCCTTAGGAGCCAAGCAGAACAAATCTAATCTATCTTCCACAAAACAGCCTTTAAATATTTGAAAGTGGCAATTATGCCCTACCACCATCACTATTGATTTCCTGTTTTCTAGGCTACACATTCTTAGTTCCTTTTTCTCCATGCCCAATCTTCATAAGTCATCAGAACATGGAAAATGCTCAGGAAGGAAGATGAAGGGTCAAAAATAACAATGTCACCAACTTCCCATTCTACTCTACCACCTTTTAGATGAACTTCTTTCACTATTCTCCCAATGGTTTGGATGATAGAGATGGATTCCATATTGTTAAACTGAAAGGGGCTTTGGAAGTCATCTATTCCAGTCCCTAATATTTCATTCTTAAGTTTCCTTTATTAGATGTCTTCAAATAGAGGTTGGATGACAAGAGATAAATCAAGATGTCCCCTGAAATCTTTTCCCACTGTAAGATTTTGAATATCTAAATAATATGATTCTGGTATCTCTCAAGTAGAGACTTGACAATTTCCATACGTATCCAATATTAAATTTTATGTTAGAGACTATAATCTCAGCATTGTTTTTTTTTAAATTATTATGGCTTTTTATTTACAAGATATGGATAATTTTTCAGCATTGACAATTGCAAAACCTTTTGTTCCAATTTTTCCCCTCCTTCTCCCTACATCCTCCCCCAGATGGCAGGCAGACCAATACATGTTAAAGTATATGTTAAATAAAATATATGTATACACGTCCAAACAGTTATTTTCCTGCGCAAGAAGTATCGGACTTTGAAATAGTGTACAATTAACCTGTGAAGGAAATAAAAAATGCAGGTGGACAAAAAATAAAGGGACTGAAAATTCTATGTAGTGGTTCATATTTATTTCCCAGAGTTCTTTCACTGGGTGTAGGAGTCAGAAAGACCTGAGTTCAAATTATGTCTCAGAAAATAGCTAAACAAGTCACTTAACCCCATTTGCCTCAGGTTCTTCATATGTAAACTAAAAACCCCAAGTGAAATTAAAGAGTTGAACACAACTGAACAATAAGAGCAGTAAGGTTTTAATTAATTCAGGACTTTAAAGTTTCTAAAATATTTGACATATATCATCTCATTTGATGCTTACAATATCCAGGTGAGGTAGATGTTAAAATAATCATCCTTATTGTCATCATCATCATCATCTTATCATCATTTTCATTTTTTATGAGAAAACTGAAGCTAAGGGATGTTAACAGACTTTCCTAGGGTTTAATGATTAATAAGGATTTGAAATCAAGTCTTCTTACCTCCCAAACCCAGTGCTTCATCCACTATTCCAACCCACAGGACATCATTGGGTACATCAGGCCTTTGAGAGCAGGAACCATATCATATTCATATTTGTTTCTTCCTTAGTAAGAAAATAAGGCCTGATACAGAATAAGAATTTATAAATGTTTGTCAAGTGACTGAACAGCATTTCTCACAAGGATGATAAGATGTTGAAACATTAGAAATTATTTAGACTAACTTCCTAATTTTAAAGAGGAAGAAATTGAGGCATTAAAAAAAGGAAACTGAAAACATATTGTATGAGACTTGTAAAGCTCATAGAAATGTACATTTTGAGTTATTATTTAAAATTTAGTATTTAAAATACAGTAGCAGAGTCAAGTTGTTGGAAGTCCCAAAGTTCTGTGTCCTTCTCTCTCACAGCCCTCTTTCCATTGTGTCACCTAGCTTAAAACCTTAAGCTAAATTAAAAATCAGTCTGTAAATGTCTTTGATGGTCACTTATTCCTTTCCTACTGTAGGCAACTTTTTGAGCTGTAAATTCAACCAAATCAGTTCCAATAGAGCAGTAATAAATTGAACAGCTATATCCAGTGAAAAAACTCTGGGAAATGAGTATGAACCACTACATAGAATTCTCAGTCCCTCTATTTTTGTCCACCTGCATTTTTTATTTCTTTCTCTTCTCTTCTCTTCTCTTCTCTTCTCTTCTCTTCTCTTCTCTTCTCTTCTCTTCTCTTCTCTTCTCTTCTCTTCTCTTCTCTTCTCTTCTCTCTCCTCTCCTCTCTCCTCTCCTCTCCTCTCCTCTCTTGTTCTCCTCTCCTCTCCTCTCTTTTCCTCACTCTCGCTCTCTTGCTCTCTTTAGAACTTCTTGTCACTCCTCCCAGATTCATTGTGACTGTTTCAAATAATTAATTATGCAAACCATGGCTCAAGCCTACACCAATATTTTACAATATATCATGTGTCAGCAATCCAATACCAAAGTCATTTAATTAGAGTAGAAAATGTCAATAACAAGAAAAAATAACCATTCCCTCCATCTCCTTTACTATATTATTATCTATATCAGAGTCTCTGAATGCAGATGTACCCCAATAACCTAGTCTTGTCTCTTTTGTTTTCTTTCTCCTTTCTATGGATCCTGGTTCTAATGTCACCTTCCCCCACCTCATCCAAAGATGCTTGTAGCTATTATATTATATGCCGATAAATGCAGGTTTTTTTTCTCCTTCAGGAAAACATAAAGTATTTGCAGGAGGGAATATCTCATTTTTGGTTTTGCCCCAGTAGCTAGCATAATACCTAATATGTAGTATCACTTAATAATAATGTTTGTTGATTAATTGATTTCACTTGGTGAACTTATCAATTCCAATAAGCTTATTTACTATCTCTATTCATATGTATCCCAGTCAATATATCCAGACCTACTCTGTTTCCTGAGCTCTAACCAAATTCCTATTAAACATTTTAAACTAGCTGTCTCATAGGAATTTCAAACTCAACATGTCCAAGAGAACTCATTATTTTTGCCCTAAAACTCACCCTTCTTAGAAAATTTGCTATTTCTGTTTAAAAGCACCATCTTTCTTTCAATCATGCAAACTCACCAGCATTTTTTATCTCTTCATTATCTCTTATACCACAATTCAGTCCCTATCATTTCTACCTCCACAACTTCTCAAAATCATTCTCTTCTCTCTGCTCACAAAGTCAAAACCTCATCACTTCTCACCTAGTCTATTGCAATAGCCTTCTATTTGGTATTTCTGCCTCAAGTTTGGCTCTATTTCAGTGAATCCTTAAAAAGTTTCCTAAGTGTTTTTCCCTAAATAATAAGTTGGATTATATCACTTCCCTATCAACAAACTCCTGTGATTTCATATTACTTATAGAATCAACTGCAAAATTCTCTGTTTGGTATGTAAAGCTATTCACAATTTGGCCTTTTCATACTTGTCCTGTCTTTTTACATGTCATTCTACATCTCTTTAGATAAAACATATTTGAATGGTACTTCAAACACTTATGAGCTGTGTAACTCTGAATAGGCTATTAAATCTTTAAGGGTCTCAGTTTTCTCATCTATAAAGTAAGGGGAATGACCTCTAATATCCCTTCAATTTCAAAAGTTATGATCCTAGGGTGGAGCCAAGATGGCAGAGAAGAATCATATCTTTATCTCAGCTCTCACTGATGTCCCTCAGACTCAACACCAAATCAAGCCTCTGAACTGATTTTGGAGTGACTGAATCCACAAATATTTGGAGTATAACAAATTTCTAGCAGAACATATTTTAGAAGAACTTCCAAAAAGTTCTGTTTCAATTGGGCACAGAGAGAGGCAGTTGAGCACAGGCATAATGCAGAAACCCAAGACTGTAGGGCCTCTTCTCTCCCCCTTTCCCCCCTACACTGGGGAATATAATAGGAGAATCTACACTAGTATTGGCTACTCTGTCCTGGAAACAGTAAATCAGCAGATTCGATATAAGACATCCAACACAAATATAAAAGGCAAATAGTGAGCTCCTGAACCCCACAATAATGCACCAGAGGTTAGTCAGCACTAGAAAAATGGAGGGGGATGAACATTATGTGAATCTTACTTTCATCAGCACATTCACTGTTGCCTGTAAAGGAAGCTTGGACAATCTCCTTTTATCCTAAAAGCAAACCTCAGCCTTTTTAAAAAAAATGAGCAGAAAAGCAAAAAGAATTGTGACCATAGGTAATTTTTTTAAGGAGAAAGACAAGAACAGATCTCAAACCCTGAGAACACTAAAAGCAGATCATCTCCAGATGGAGCTCCAAGAGATAAGAGTTGGTTCCCATCTCACAAGGCTCTATTGGAAGAATTCAAAAAGGATCTTAAAAGAGAGTTAGAAGAAAAATGGGGAAAGGTGTTGGAATACATGGGAGAGCTGTTGTAATACACAGGAGAGTTGTTGGAATACACAGAGCCACCTGACAGTGGCTGCTGGAGATCCAACCTAGAATGGATCTCCGCTTATGAGAGGATGGTACAAGGAGACTGAGAGGCAGTTGTGGTTCTTTGACCTCTTTGACTGAGAGGCTACTGCATTGTCTGACCTCTCTCCTCTTCCCTCTCCCTCCAATTTATCTCATTCCCAGTCTGCAACACCTGTGTCAGCAAAAGTTGTCTTGTAATTCCTTCAGATGTTATGATCCACAGCTGTGGAGGCTCTCAGAGAATTGACCTGCTGCTTCGCCTAGACATGGTCCTTAACTGGTACTTTAGACAATTAGACAATCTAAGGATTATTGGACTTTCTGAAAACCATGATGAAAAAAAAATAAAAAAAAAGCCTAGACAGCTTTCAGGAAATCATCAAGGAAAACTGTCTTAATGTCCTAGAACCAGAGGACAAAAATGGTCATTGAAAGAATTCACCAATCACCTCCAGAAAGAGACCCCAAAATGAAAACTCAAAGGAATATTATAACTAAATTTCAGAATTATCAGATCAAGGAGAAAATATTGCAAGCAGCCAGAAAAAAAAAAGTCAAATATTGAGGAGGCACAATCAGGTTTACCCAAGACATAGCAGCTTCTATCTGAAAGGATATTCAGATCCTAGAATCTGATATTCTGAAAGGCAAAGGAACTTGGTTTGCAGCCAAGAATCAACTATCAAGCAAAATTAAGCATTATCTTTCAAGGAAGAAGATGGACATTCAATAATACAACTGAATTTCAGTTATTTCTTGTAAAAAGACCAGAGCTGAACAGAAAATTTGATCTCAAACATGGAACTCAAGAGAAGCATAAAAAGATAAAAAGGAAAGAACTCCTGAGGACTACATCTCTCTTATGTGTACACTTAGAGGGTACAGGTATAATTTGATTTTATTATGATAATATAAAAAAGAAACTAGAGGTAGAAAGGGGGTTGTAAAGGAAAAAGAGGCAAATGAAGGTAAAAGGAGGTAAATTACATTTCATGAGGAGGCAAAGAAGACCTATTATAATTGAGAGAAAGAAGGGAGGGGTATAAACATTGTGTGAATCTTACTTTCATCAGATTTGACTGAAAGAAAGATGATCAGATGGCTTCACAGAGAAACTTGTCTCACCCTATAGGGAAGTGGGATGGGAAAGGGGAAAGGAAAGAAGGAGGCTACTTGAGAGAGCTGCAAGAAGAAATAAGACAACAAAACTATACCAGTGGGGGAACTCAATCTTGTTCTCTCAGAACTAGATAAATTGAACCACAAAATAAATAAGAAAGGAGTTAAGGAGATAAATAGAATTTTAGAAAAGTTAGGTATGATAGATCTTTGGAGAAAATTGAATGGAGACAGAAAGGAGTATGCTTTTTTTTCTCAACAGTTCATGGAATGTACACAAAAACTGACCATGTATTATGGCATAAAAATCTCAAAATCAAATGGAAAAAGGCAGAAAAAGTAAATGCATCTTTTTTCAGATAATGATGCAATAAGTATCACATGTAATAAAGAGTCAGGGAAAAGAGACCAAAAATTAATTGGAAGTTAAATAAGCTAATCCTAAAGAACAAATGAATGAAACAGCAAATCATAGACACAATAAATAATTTCATCCAAGAGAATGACAATAATGAGACAACATACCAAAATTTATGGGATGCAAGCCAAAATAATTCTTAGGGGAAGTTTTATATTTCTAGATGCTTACTTGCATAAAATGGAGAAAGAGAAGATCAATGTACTAGGCATGCAACTAAAAAAGCTAGAAAAAAGAACAAATTAAAAATACCTAATTAAATACCAAATTTAAAATTCTGAAAATAAAAGGGGAGGTTAATAAAAGTGAAAATAGTAACACTATTGACCTAATAAACAAAGCTAATAGTTGGTTTTATGAAAAAGCAACAAAATGGATAAAAATTTAGTTAATTTGATCAGCAAAAGGAAAGAAGAAAATCAAATTGTTAGTATCAAAAATAAAAATAGTAAACTTTTCCTCAATGAAGAGGAAATTGGTATAATTCTTAGGAGCTCTTTTGCCTAACTATGCCAATAAATATGATAATCTAAGTAAAATGGATGAATACTTATAAAAATATAGATTGCTCAATTAACAGAGGGGGAAAGAAATTATCTAAATAGTCCCATTTTGTAACGTGCCCTCCTGGCAGTTACAATTACTAGTCTGTCCTAGACTCACCAGAGTACCTTTGACCACTGTCCTTTGCAGTGTGAACTCTACCCGGCTCACCTCCTCTGAGGCCTTCTAAGGTCTCTGGCCACAATCTCTTGTATCTATAGCTTAATAACCGGTAGCATGCTCAAGAACAACCATGTGTAATCTTAAAAGCCTTTATTATACCTACTCACATAATGCCCTAACTGATGCCCTGACTTGTTGGTTCCCGAGTGAACACCTGGTCAGAAGACCCACGTGTTCACTACCAAAACCCTTACCTCTTTTGGCTATCCATCTTGGCTTGGCCACCCAGGCTGGGAAGCCAGGGTGAAGAACGCCAGGTTAAAGAGGGTGATTGCTGCCTGCAGTGGGCTTACATAGGGCCTGTGAGGTCACACACACAGCCAATCAGCGAGAGAGTCACCCATTACGAAGCTATCTCAGTATGGACAGGATCCCACCCAAGGGCAGTCCTAATATCCACAGAAATTACTTCCGGGCCTCAATAATGAGCTGTGGTGCAGCCCATTTAAAGGCCCCTTACACCATTTTAGAAAAAAAAATTGAACAAGCTATTAATGAATTCCCTAAGAAAAAATATTTCCAGAGCCAGATGAATTTACATATGAATTCTACCAACTATTTAAAGAACAATTCATTTCAATATTATGCAAACAATTTGGAAAAATAGGGGGCAAAAGAATCCTACCAAATTCCTTTTATGACCAAAATCAGGTAAGATCAAAACAGAGAATCAAAATTGTGGACCAATTTTCCTAATGAATATAGATGCAAAAATCTTAAAAATATATATATTAGCAAAGAGATTTCAGCGAGTTATCCCAGGTTAAAACACCTGATCAAGTGACCAAGTAGAATTTATATCAGAAATGCAGGGATGGTTCATTATTAGGAAAACTATTAGCATAATTGACTATATCAATAATCAAACTAATAAAAATCATATGAATATCTCAATAGATGCAGAAAAAGTATTTGATGAAATCCAATAGCCATTCCTATTAAAAACACTAGAGAGTATAGGAATAAATTGTCTTTTCCTTAAAATGATCAGTAGCATCTATTTAAAACCATTAGCAAGCATCATATGGAACCATCCCCAATAAAATCAAGGATGAAACAAGGTTTCCCACTATCACCATTACTATTCAATATTGTATTAGAAATGTTAGCTTTGGCAATAAAAGAAGAAAAAGAGATGAAAGCAATTGAGTAGGTAATGAGAAAATCAAATTACTCTTTGCAGATATGATGGTACACTTAGAGAATCCTAGAGAATTAACTAAAAAACTACTAGAAAGATTTCACAACTTTAGCAAAGTTGCAGGATACAAAATAAATCCACAGAAATCATTAGCATTTTTGTATGTTACCAACAAAATCCAGCAGCAAGAGATACAAAGAGAAATTCCATTTAAAAATAACTACAGATAATATAAAATATCTGGGAATCTACCTGCCAAAGAAAGTCAGGAACTATATGAACCACAGTTACAAAACACTTTCTAAACAAATAAAGTCATATCTAATCTCTTGGAAAAGTGCTCATGGGTAGGCTATGCTAATATAATAAAAATGATGATACTACTTAATTTAATCTACTTATTCCATGCCAAACCAATCAGACTTCTAAGAAATTACTTCACAGAGCTAAAAAATAATAATAATAACAATATTCATCTGGAAGAACAAAAGGTCAAGAATTTCAAGGAAATTAATGGAAAAAATGCAAATGAAGGTGGCCTAGCTGTGCCTAAAACTATATTACAAAGCAACGGGCATCAAAACCAATTGGCTACTGGCTAAAAAATAGAGTACTTGATCAGTGGAATAGATAAGGTTCACAGGACAAAATAGTCAATGATTAGAGTAATTTAGTTTTTGACAAACCCAAAATTTCCAGCTTTTGAGATAAGAACTTACTATTTGACAAAAACTGCTGGGGAAATTGGAAATTAGTATGGCAGAAACTAGCCATTGACCCACACATAACCCCCTATACAAAGACAAGATTGAAACAGATTCATGATTTAGACATACAGAGTGATATTATAAGCAAATTAAAAGAACAAAGGATAATTTTCCTCTCAAATCTGTGGAGAAAGAAATAATTTGTGCCCAAAGAAGTACTCAAGTGCATTATTGAATGCAAAATGGATTTTGATTATATTAAGTTAAAATATTTTTGCACAAACAAAACCAATGCAGACAAGATTAGAAGGGTATCAATCAATTGGAGAAAAAAATTACATTCAAGGATTCAGATAAAGGTCTCATTTATAAAATATATAGAGACTTGACTAAAATGTATAAGAATTCAAGCCACTTTCCAACTTATAAATGGTCAAAAGGATATGAACAGGCAATTTTCATATGATGAAATTAAAACCATTTCTTTGTATATAAAAAGTGCTCTAAATCACTATTGATCAGAGAAATGCAAATTAAGACAATTCTGAGATTTCACTACACACTTCTCAGATTAGCTAATAAAATGAAGAAAATTATAATGATGAATGTTGGAGGGTATGTGGGAAAACTGGTATACTGATACATTTTTGGTGGAGTTGTGAACTGATTCTAAAATTCTGGAAAATAATATGGACCTCTGTCCAGAAGATTATTAAAATGTGTGCACCCTTTGATCCACCAGTGTTTCTCCTGGACTTGTATACTAAAGAGATTATTAAAGGAGGTAAAGGGACTCACATATGCAAAAATATTTTTGGCAGCCCTTTTTATAGTGGCAAGAAACTGGAAACTGAGTGGATGCCCATCAGTTGGAGAATGGTTGAATAAAAGAAGTCTGGAGAGACTTAATGAACTGATGCTAAATGAAATGAGTAGAACCAGGACAACATTATAGAAAGCAACATCAAGATTATATGATGGTCAATTCTAATTGACTTGATACTCAGCAATGAGATGATTCAGGTCAGTTCCAATGGCCTTGTGATAAAGAAAGCCATCTGTACCCACTGTGGGTGGGAATTGAATATGAACCACACCATACTATTTTCACTTTTCTTGTTGTTGTTTGCTTGAATTTTGTTTTTTTACTCATTTTTCCTGTTTTCATCTGATTTTTCTTGTGCAGCATGAAATATGTATAGAATTGCACATATCTAACATATATTGGATCATTTGCCATCTAAGTGAGGGGTTGGAGAAGGTTGGGAAGAAAATTAGAACACAAAGTTTTGTGAGGGTGAATATTGAAAATTATCCATGTATATATTTTGAAAATAAAAAGCTTTAATATAAAAAAAAAAAAACTATGATCCTATGATCCTTGTTCTGAACATAGCCCCCAGCCTGACTGTCTATTTTCTGCTTTCAGCTGTTCAAGAATTCCATAGGATTTTTTTGTTTTTCCATGTCAGGCTCCACATTTTTTACTTCTACCTTTCACAAATCTATTTCTTCTTCATTTTAAAGCTTTTTTCAATGCATACCTACTGTTCCATTTCCTCACTGGGCCCTTTAAAACCATGCTGGACAACTCTCATTAACAACTGCCAAGAGTATGGCAACCACAAAACTTATACCTTTCCTTGTTCCCTATCCCTGGAGTAACCAAAGTGGCCTGTTCCCCATTCTGTGCATGCTTGCCATACATGTCCCTTCTTTCCCTTACCTTTGATCCTTCTATACTCCCTTAGAATGTTCATCTTTGTTCTCTTCCCTAATCACATTTTATTTATTCAAGACCCAGCTGCAGTCACAATTCCTCCATTATTGCCCACCTAGGGGGCAATGGATTCCAACATTGGATGATGAAACAGGAAGACTTGATTTTGACTAATGACTCCAATGGGCTGTGTGACCCTAAGCAAATACCTTAACCTCTCTTGGCCTCATTTTTCTTAATTATAAAATGAGTGGGGTGAATTTAATAACTTCTAAGGTATCTTTCAATTCTGAATTTCTGATTCTGAATTCCTATGATTCCCAACAGATAATAATCTCTCCTTCCTCTGAATTAATCACTCTTAATGTCTCTATAATTCACTTGGCACTTACAATGTCTTATACAATAATACTCCTCACATTGTTATTTAAATGTGGTGTTGTATAAATAGCACTGTATTGGGAGTAATGAAACTAGGCTTCTATTCCTGGCCCCCTAACTCATTGTGTGGCCTTGGGTGAGTTATATTCCCTCTCTGAGCCTCAGTATCTGCATCTGTTAAATAAGGATTATGAATTAAATGTTCTCCAACATTCTATCTGGCTTTATGTTCTTAGGGTTTTGTTGATATTATTGAATCATTTTTTTCAGTCATGTCTAACTTTACATGAATCCATTTGGTTTTTTTGTTTGTTTGTTTGTTTTGTTTTTTGTTTTTTGTTGTTGTTGTTTGTTTGTTTGTTTGTTTATCAACAATGTTGGAATGGCATATGATGTCCTTCTGCAGTTCATTTTATAGTTGAGGAAACTGAGACAAGCAGGATTAAGTGACTTGCCCAGAGTCACCCAGCCAGTAAACATCTGAGACAGGATTTGAACTTCTGTCCTTCTGATTTCAAGGCAGATACTCTATCCACTCCACCTAGCTAGCCTCTTAATTTTTACTCCTATAATTAATATTCTATATTTTATTTTCTAGGTCTATCCACATCTGATTCTCTATAATTATATTCTGAGATTCTTTCCAATATCATGGACATTAAGTGACTAATCCAGGATTTAAACCTGGAATCCTTGATTCAAAATTCAGTTTTCTTTGTAGCACACCATTGCTAAAGGAAGGAGGTATGTTGTGGCTGGAACAGAATAGATCAAGAGAAACAAGTAAAAAGGTACAGTAGAACTTTTTGAGTGGATGGCTAGTCATTTGGGGACTGAAAAATTCTGTCATTCTGTAGGTGAGGCAGGGAAAAGGAAGAAGGAGCGGAAGAGGAAGAGAGACAGACAGAGATAGACAGAGACAGAGAGAGAAAGAATCCAGGGGAAGGGAGGGAAAGGAGGAAGGGAGGGAAGAAAGGAAAGGAGGGAAAGAAGGAGGTAGGGAATGAAGGAAGGAAGGAAAGAAAGAAGGAAGGGAGGAAAGGAGGAAGGGGAGGAAGGAGGGAGGGAAAGAGGGAGAGAGAGAGGAAGGGGAAGGGAAGGAGGGTAGGCAAAGAGGGAGGGAGGAAAGGAGGAAAGAAGGAAGGAAGGCGGAAGGAAGGAGGGAGGGAGGAAGGGAAGAGGGAGGGAAGAAAAAAAGAAAAGAGATAGTGTCCACTGAGATTGAGGCCTAAATTTGTCAAACATTTTTACCTAGGTTGCATAGTGGATATGGAGTACTGGAATTGAATCCGGAAAGACTGAGTTCAAATACTAACTCAGAGATATACGTGCTGTGTGAGCCTGGGTAAATCATTTAATCTCTCTTAGCCTCAGTTTCTTCAACTATAAAATGACATTAATAATCCCACCTATCTACCTCATATGATTGTTGGGAGGATCAACATGATATAACACATGTAATATAATTTGCATAGTTCTCTATATATGTTTGGCTATTATTGCTATTACTACTTTGACATCTAGCCATTTCAAGAAAGAAGTTTCAGAAATTCAGAAATACCAAGCCAAAATAATAATAATTGTCTCAAATTGAAAAAAGGAATCTAAAGGTTGATCTTATAGCTGTGGATTTTGAGGTGAATCCTTGGAACATGAAAAATAATGCTTCCTCTATGTGTAAAAAGCTCAAACTCAGTTATGTATTGTTAGTTTTGCTGAATTATTTCATTTCACTCTTTTTTATGTTATTTGTTATTAAAGATGACTTATGGGTAAGGGACTGGTAAAAGGCAATTTTGAGACATGAGGATGATGTAAAACAAAGACTACCCATAAAATACTATGAAAGAAAAAAAAAGTGACGCTTCCACTTCCAAAAAAGTAAAAACAAATAAATGATTAGATCAAATTATTATAATGTTTTTAAGTTACAAATGACTTTCTTTATATCAGTTTTCCATCATTGGTTGTAGAAGGATTATCATCAATATCATTTGATAGACAAGGGAAACTGAGATTTAAGAAGAGCCTTGAACGATTTAAGAAAAGACAGTTAGGTTTTAGACCCATATCTCTGCACAAATGTTTATGTGTGTGTGTGTGTGTGTGTGTGTGTGTGTGTGTGTATGTATATTTATATGTGGGTGTATTGTATATGTGGTTATGTATATCCAGTACTCCTCTTTTTTCTAAGTTCTAATTCCACATTACCAACCACTGGACATTTTAAAAAACTATATATCCTCCAGGCATCTCAAAACCAGGATGCACAAAGCATAACTCATTGTCTTTCCATCAAAACTTTCTCCCCATCACTAACTTTCCTATTTCTATTAAGGGCACCAACATGCTATCAGGCACTCAGATTCACTACCTCCAAGTCATCCTTAACCCATCAATCTCACTCATTCATCCAATCAGTTGCCATCTCATCAATTCTATTTCCACAGCATATCTCCTATCCAACCTCTTCTCCCCAGTTCAGTTCAGCTACTTCAGGTCCTTATCACATCTTGCCAACATTGTTGCAACAGTTTATTAATTGGATGCCTGGCTTTCTGTCCCTCCCCTTTTCCAATCCATTTTCTTCTTACCTGACAAAATAATCTTCCTAAAGCATGCCTGACTTTTGCCATTCCCTTGCTCAAAAAGCTCAATTTGTTCCCCAGTGTCTGGAAGATAAAACACAAATGTCTTTATTTGACATTTAGAGCCCTTCTCACTCAAGTTTACTCTGCCAGGGTTATTGAACATTTCTTTCCTTCCTACAATTTAAGCTCCAAACAGACTTGATTGATGATCCCCATACCCAGCAATTCATCTCCCACCTCCATGCATTTGCACAGATTGTACTCTTCATACCTAGATTGCAACCCCTCCTCACTTCTCTAAATTCATTGTCTCCTGCAAAGCTATTGCCCTATTACTCCAGTCCTTTTCCCATTGAGAAGTTACTTTGAATATATTGTGGATTTTCTTTTCTATATTCATGTTATCCCTTCCCAACCCATCCAATAAAAGTTTCTTGAGACCTTTTTTTCATACATAGAGTCTAGCACAGTACCTAACATAAAGGAGACATATAAAAATGCTTGTGAACTGATTGCTTGAGTCCTCAGAGATCTTTCTCTATGCACTCTGTACCCTTCTGTATTTTATTTCCTTAAGTCTCAAAGAGCTTTAATCTATTTATCTCTTTCAGCTCTATATTCAAGAATCTTATGATTCATTCATTTGTTCATTCATTACTCACTTAATACACATTTATTATGCTCCTACTCTGTACCCAATCCTATGCTAAATGATATGGAGAAAAAGGACTGTCTTAAAATGCCTCAAGGGCAAGTTGAGAAGTATGAATAGAATCTTGGGTTCAAATCCCAGCTCTATTTACTATGAACCCTGTGACTTTAAGCAAGTCAACTTACTTTCCAAAATTTACTTTTCTCATCTATAACTTGAGGATAATAATACTTGAACCAGCTATTTCAATGGGGAAATGCAAGGAAAATGCTTTACAAAATGGGATCATAACAGTTCAGATTCCTATGGTACTTTGCTTTAGAAAGCATTTTCTTTCTCTGTGGCATAAGGGAAATAGGGAAAGGCCATTAGCTTCATTTTATAGGTGTCCTCAAAGGGCAAAAAACACACAATAGATGCAATCAAAAGGAAGCAAGTCACTGGTTTGATTGGCATGTAAGAATTGTCTTAAAAGGCACCATCAAGGATATATCAGACTGAAAAGGGAAGTAACCAAACAAATAGTAAGAGAAAGGGGAAATACAAGGATGGTTTGAATGCTAAATTAATATCCACTGAATATTAATAGAACAAGTACAAGACCTCTAATGTAGCTGGTGAATCATCAATAAAAGAATTATAGCAGTCAAAAATTACACAGGATGAGCAGGTATGGAGGGGGTAGCCATCAATCCCAGCATTCCCACAATGATGACAGTTTGTAGATCAAATGAAGGATGAATATAGCTGGGGGAAATTCAGAAGGTTGCAAGACTACCAAAAGTCAGAGAGCCAAGAGGAAGATCCAGGATTTGATCCCAAGTCTTTTAGCTCTAACTTCAAAGTGCTTCCAATCACCTAAAATTGTACGTTCCATAAAGTACTATTCAAAAATACTACAGATGGATGATCTATTTACCATTATTATTATTGAGAAGACAGGACATTCAGAGGGTAACTTCTTAATAATGAGATGGATTTCCATAAAACTACCAGAGAAAATTAGTTTTTGTGCTTTATAATATCACCTTGGTGCTACATTAAAATTGTCAGATAATGGCAGATAATACCACATGGAAAGAGTTGATTAAAGACCATGAGAGTGGTACAAGAACAAAAATGCTGTAAATGTCAGAGGAAGGGGAGATATGAGTATGAATTACAGGGATCAAGGAAGAATTCAGGGAAGGGAAGAGGAGAGACTTAAGGGAACTGCCTGGGAATCACTAGCTGTCAATGATAAACAGAAAAACCCAAATGACCTTTCTCTATCAAGTGTCAAGCTGTACTTACATTGACTTCATTTTGTCTGACAAAGAATGATTGAAAGACATTCACAGGGTCCTCAGAGACTAAAAGAATTGGAAGGGTCCTCAGAAATCATGAAGTTCAGCTGTCTTTTGATAGGAAAGGGAATTGAGGTTCAGGGAAGGGACAAGGCTTGTCTAAAGACATACAGTGAGTTAGAGAGAAAAAAACCCAAAATTTTGAATGAGTAAAAACTCAGTTTGCATTCAGTAATTTAACATACCTTATGTCTTGAGATGAAGGTTGGGGATACATATCTTTAACAGCATTCTTGCCCTCACAGAGCTCACAGTCTACCAAGATGAGAAGTAAATGAAAATAGGATAATTTGTTAAGCATTTATTATGTTCACATATATAAGTTCATAGTATTCAAATATATCACCTCATCCAGATCATGATAGTTGTTTTCTATCAGGTCCCAAGACAACCCTCTTTCTTCTTCTAGAAACTCAATATTTGTTTCACAATATTCTTCTTCAAATCAACTCTTACCCATACACTATCTCTACATGCTAATATCAAAAATTCTTACTTCTTGGGTCATCAATCTACTTATTTCACATGGTCTGCACCTTTGCCATACCCCAGCCATATTTAGGGAGGTGTCCTACCCTTTAGATCACCAGCATCCATTAGGGGTCTATAACCCTAATGTCTAGCACATAGTAGACACTTAACAAATACTTGTTTGTTCCAATCAGACACCCAAAAACTATTTTAATGACCTAGAAAAAATAACAAAGTTCATATGGAAAAACAAAAGGTCAAGAATTTCAAGGGAATTAATGGAGAAAAAAATCAAATGAAGGTGGCCTAGCTGTACCAGATCTAAAATTATATTATAAAGCAGCAGTTACCAAAACCACTTGGCTTTGGCTAAGAAATAGACTAGTTGATCAGTGGAATAGGTTAGGTCCAAAGGACAAAATAATTAATAACTTTAATAATCTAGTGTTTGACAAACCCAAGGACCCCAGCTTTTGGGATAAGAACTTAATATTTGACAAAAATTGCTAGGAAAACTTGAAATTAATATGGCAGAAACTAGGCATTGACCCACATTTAACACTGTACACTGTACACCAAAATCAGGTCAAAATGGGTTCATGACCTAGGCATAAAGAATGAGATTATAAATAAATTAGAGGAACATAGGATAGTTTACCTCTCAGACCTGTGGAAGAGGAATGACTTTATGTCCAAAGAAGAACTAGAGATCATTACTGATCACAAAGTAGAAAATTTTGATTATATTAAATTGAAAAGGTTTTGTACAAACAAAACTAATGCAGATAAGATTAGAAGGGAAACAATAAATCAGGAAAACATTTTTTACAGTCAAAGGTTCCAATAAAGGCCTTATTTCCAAAATATAGAGAGAATTGGCTCTAATTTATAAGAAATCAGGCCATTCTCCAATTGATAAATGGTCAATGGATATGAACAGACAATTCTCAGATGAAGAAAATGAAACTATTTCTAGCCATATGAAAAGATGTCCAAGTCATTATTAATCAGAGAAATGCAAATTAAGACAACTCTGAGATACCACTACACACCTGTCAGATTGACTAGAATGACAGGGAAAGATAATGTGCAATGTTGGAGGGGGTGTGGGAAAACTGGGACACTGATACATTGTTGGTGGAATTGTGAATACATCCGGCCATTCTGGAGAGCAATTTGGAACTATACTCAAAAAGTTATCCAACTCTGCATACCCTTTGACCCAGCAGTGTTACTACTAGGCTTATATCCCAAATTAATCTTAAAGGAGGGAAAGAGACCTGTACATGCCAGAATGTTTGTGGCAGCTCTCTTTGTAGTGACCAGAAACTGGAAACTAAGTGGATGCCCATCAATTGGAGAATGGCTGAATAAATTGTGGTATATGAATATTATGGAATATTATTGTTCTGTTAGAAATGATCAACAGGACGATTTCAGAAAGGCCTGGAGAGACTTACATGATCTGATGCTGAATGAAATGAGCAGGACCAGGAGATCGTTGTATACTTCAACAAGATACTATATGATCAATTCTGATGGATGTGGCCTTCTTCAACAATGAGATGAATCAAATCAGTTCCAATAGAGCAGTAATGAACTGAACCAGTTACACCCATTGAAAGGACTCTGGGAGATGACTATGAACCACTACATGGAATTCCCAGTCCCTCTGTTTTTGTCTGCCTGCATTTTTGATTTCCTTCACGGTCTATTGTACATTATTTCAAAGTCCAATTCTTTTTGTTCAGCAAAACAACTGTGTGGACATGTATACATATATTGTATTTAATTTATATTTTAACATATTTAACATGTATTGGTCAACCTGCCATCTGGGAGGGAGGGGAGGAGGGGAAAAATTAGAAGCAAAGGTTTGGCAATTGCCAATGTTGTAAAAATTACCTATGCATATATCTGGTAAATAGAAACAATTTTTAAAAAATACTTGTTGATTAATCCTCAGTATGATATTTTGAAGTGCCATTATTTTTCCATAACTTCCTAATATGATGTTTCTCCCATGCCTCATCTCTCCTAATCTCATTCTCTATCCTTGCTGAAATTTCTACCACTTCTATGATTTCCAGATCAGTACTCCAACTATGGTCTCATTTTCCTCACTTTAAAATTTTAATCCTATAATTAAACAGATTAATTTTGCATTGCTTTCTACTTTTGAGTCTTTTGCCCCCTTTTTATATAGCTATTCATCTCTTTTCAAAATCCAGTGCTAGATTATTCCCATCACCTGTCTTTTCTAACTCAAATAAACTCATAGAAGTCACAAAAAAGTGTTGGCCTATATCCACTATAAATTTGTTACAGGAATTCAACAGGATTCTCTATCCCACTGACTACAGCTTCTGTTCCACATTTTTTGCTCTCTCTTTCAGCCACTTAAACCACCCTTTTTCTATTCCATCTCCATCATAGGACCTCACTTTATATTTTACCGAATAAAGAACATCTATATAGATTTCCTCCTTTTCTTCATGTTAGTAGTTCAAATATCAATAATGTAATTAATTTTCCATTATCTCTTCCTTTGCTCCAATCTCAGAAAATGTGACCCTTATTTGTTCCAAGGAGAGAGGAATAAAGAAAGAAAGGGAGGAAGAATTTGGAAACAGATAAAAGACAGAGATATAAAGGGAGAGAGACAGAGAAAGTAAGAGAGACACAGAGAAAGAAAGAAAAGAGAAAGAGAAAGATGGATGAGAGATGAAGTGATTACTATGTGCCAAGCATTATAATAAAAACTGACAGTACAAATACAAGCAAGAAAAACTGATGCTATCCTCAAGAATTACATTTTAATGGTGGAAAACAAGATATAAAAAGATACTAGAAAAGGGGCATAGAGATGTCAGGATCTTAGAGAGACAGCCAGAAAGGAGAGGAAGTGGTGTGAAGACCTTGTTAAAATCTTTTTATGTCTTATTCTCATTCATGTGATCACCATGATCCAGTGGCTTTAATTTCATTAGAAATAGGAAATGTCAGGGGTGGAATTTGAACTTGAGTTGTCTGCCTCCAGAATTCTGCCCAATACTCTGCAGAATTCCTCTTTGTTTCCATCTACCAAATTTGTGCATTTTCACCATTTGCTCCATATCTAGAATTCTCTCCTTCCTTATCTCCCTCTGTTGGGTTTCCTGGTTTTCTTTAAGACCAAGATAAAATTTCATCTTCTACAAAGAGTTTTTCCCAATCCACTTTAAAGCTAATGTTGTCCCTCTGAAATTATCTTGACTTTATTCTGTATCTTTATATAGAGTTGTTTGCAAGCTGCTTCTCTATTAAGACTATGAGCTCCTTGAGGACAGGGACTGCCTTTGCTTTTCTTTGTATCTTTACTGCTTAGCACAGTGCCTGAAACAAAATAAATGCTCAACAGAATAAATGTCACTGGCTCTTTTCCACAATGAGATAATTGAGGCCAGTTCTAATGAATGAAGAGAGTTATCTGCACCCAGAAAGAAGACTGTGGGAATTGAGTATGGATCACAAATAGTATTTACACTCTTTTTTGTTGTTGCTTGCATTTTGTTTTCTTTCTTATTTTTCCCTTTATGATCTGATTTTTCTTGTGCAGCATGATAATTGCATAAATATGTACATGTATTAGATTTAACATATCCTTTCCAAATCACTACTGATCAGAGAAATGCAAATTAAGACAACTCTGAGATACCACTATACACCTGTCAGATTGGCTAAGATGACAGGAACAAATAATGATGAATGTTGGAGGGGATGTGGGAAAACTGGGACACTGATGCATTTTTGGTGGAGTTGTGAAAGAATCCAACCATTCTGGAGAGCAATCTGGAATTATGCCCAAAAAGTTATCAAACTGTGCATACCCTTTGACCCAGCAGTGTTACTACCAGGCTTATATCCCAAGGAAATACTAAAGAAGGGAAAGGGACCTGTATGTGCCAAAATGTTTGTGGCAGCCCTTTTTGTTGTAGCTAGAAACTGGAAGATGAATGGATGTCCATCAATTGGAGAATGGTTGGGTAAATTATGGTATATGAATGTTATGGAATATTATTGTTCTGTAAGAAATGACCAGCAGGATGATTTCAGAGAGGCCTGGAGAAACTTATATCAACTGACACTGAGTGAAATGAGCAGAACTAGGAGATCATTATACACGTCAACAACAATACTATATGAGGATATATTATGATGGAAGTGGATATCTTCAACATAGAGAAGAGCTAATCCAATTCCAATTGATCAATGATGGACAGAATCAGCTACAATCAGATAAGGAACACTGGGAAATGAGTGTAAACTGTTTGCATTTTTTGTTTTTCTTCCCAGATTATTTTTACCTTCCGAATCCAATTTTTCCTTTGCAACAACAACAACAACAACAAAATTCTGTTCTGCACATATATATATTGTATCTAGGATATACTATAACATATTTAATATGTATGGGAATACCTGCCATCTAGGGGAGAGGGTTGAGGGAAGGAGGGGAAAATTCGGAACAGAAGGGAGTATAAGGGATAATGTTGTAAAAAATTACCTATGCATATGTACTGTCAAAAATGTTATAATTATAAAATTAATAAAAAAATTATTTTTAAATAAAAAAAAGATTTAACATATCTTTTTTAACATGTTTAACATATATTGGATTATTTGCCATCTAGGGAAGGAGAGAGGGGGGAAAAGGGGAAGGAAATTTGGAACACAAGTTTTTGCAAGGATTAATGTTGAAAAATTATCCATGTATATGTTTTAAAATAAAAAGCTTTAATTAAAAAAAAACAGAAAAATGAAAATTATAGGGTTCTAGTGGCAGTTGGAGAGTTATGGGAATCCCCTTTTGGTCAGTGCAGGTACTTTGTGAAAGAGTTCACCAACCTGAAGAGTTTTAAGTGGCAAAAATGGAAGTTTATTGTTGTTGGATGAGAAGCCTGCTTTGCTAGAAAGACTGAATTCTTCAATGGCAAGGTCCTTGCAGAGAAATAACAAAAGGTTTTTCACTGAGAAGAGAATGTCTTCATAGCAGGCAGGATCCTGTCAGCTATGCCAAAGAGGCCCCTTTGCAAAGCATGTTACTTTGGACATTCTGCAAAGAAGTGAGTTTAAAAATATCCTTTATAGAAAATCTGAATCTCAGGTTTCAGGTTAGAAAGCCAAAGTCCCCAGGCCTAGATCTCCAATTGAATGGAAATCACTTTTTGAAGGCTTTTGGAATTTGGAATTTCCTGAAAAGGGTCTGTATCAATGGGGTTATTTGCCTTAGAAAAGCCCAGACAGGAGGATATGCTCTCAAAGACTTTCTGGAGTCTTGGGGAGAGGGTGGGGGGAGGGGGAGGGTCAGGAATCAAAGGGGACAAAATTTCAGAGTGTTAATTTTATAGATCAAAAAAGAACACAGTTTCACACCTCACCCTACCCCACTCTCCATCAAAACTGATGCTACCCAAATACTGCTTCCTGATCATCATTCATCCATAAATGTTTTATTCCCTTATTAGAGTATAATCTCATTGAGGGAAAAGAGTGTCTTGCTAGTTTGTATTATTCCCATTGTTTTGAAGACTGCCTAACACATAAAAAGTGTTTAAAAAACCTATTCTTTCTTGTGGGGAAAAAAAAGAAAAAAAGTATCACTTAATAAATGCTTGCTGAATAAATGAATGAACAAAGATGCAATTGAGTAGAAAAACAACTCATAAGTTCTTTTTGAAGAGGAGAGTTGATTTACTGTGAACCCGAAGGAAACACAAAGCATTTTTATGGGATGTTTGGTCATCTCACCTTATAGTAATTATGATTACTTTAAGGGAAAAAAATAATTAAGTTTATTGTAGCTTATGTGATATTTACAGAGGAAGAGGAATTCCATCTCTGACATTTTCTACTTCTTTTGCAATTGGATTGCCACTTATCATCTCTTTAACTCAAGCCCCTCAACTGCAAAATGAGGAGGGAGTGGATTAGATGCCCCCAGGGTTCCCTTCCATTCCTAGAATTCTCATCTTATCCTAAAACCCATGTGTATACCAAATCACTATGTACTTTGAATTTTAAATGCAGAGGAAGAGACCAAAAGATAGATTAAACACCAAAGCTCCCAACCAATATATCATGAATAGTTTTCATTTTCAAGAAGCAAATCCAAAAGTACTTATTAAAAAGAATAAAAACAACTAACTGTGAAACTGACTGTGTTTTAAAAGACAAGAAAGAATTATTTCCTGACACAAGAGTCATTTCTGAATCAACTGTCTTTGTGTAGTCAGAACATTGACTTGTTAGAGCAAAGGTTAAAATCAATACCAAATTAGAAGAAAGGATAGAGATGAAAAGAAGACAGTGAGTGCAATTATAGCTGCTCTAGTCTGACCTATTCAAACAAGCCATTGACTCTGGGAAAAGGGAAATGAATACAAAAACACCATTAGGAGGGATTATCAGCATTTCATACTTTAAATTAATGATGTAAAGCAATTGCCACAACAAGGAGGCCTAAAAAGCATAAAGATTACCTCAGCCAAAAAAACACTTGATCTCCTTGTCAAAATGGAAGGTGAGTCAGCCAGACATAAAGCTCATTTAAATATCCCATTCAATTCACCAAACATGTCCAAATGCCTACTGTGTGCCAGGCAATGTGCCTCTATTAAGGTCACAAAGACAAAACTTAATATTCCTTGACCTTAAGAAGCTTATGTTATAGTGAATAAAGGATTGAATATAAACTCATTTGAAAAAATAAAATAAAATGAAGGAGAAAACTCTGATTTATCATTAGGGTAAAATACAAATTTCCTTGGCATCTAAAGCCCTTCACTGTCTGCTTTCAACCTATGTCTTCAGGATTATTTTCCTTTATGTATTTTCTCTTCTAGCCAGATGATTCTACTTGTTATTTCTAGCACAATATATTTCACACACCCTCCTTCCTCCCCCTCCCCATGTCTTTGTACAAAGTGTTGGTGTCTGGATCTGGAAAATTCTCCCTTATCATTTCTACTTCTTAGAACTCTTAACACCCTTCAAAGATCTGATGAGGTATCAGGGAACAAAATGATGAGGTAAATACTTAATGATGAGGTTTATACCTCATTAAAATTAGGATTAATTGAGGTCTAGTGCCAGGATTGGGGTACAGGGAGTCAAACGGAACTCCCCTGCAACCCCTTTGGATTCGGTGCAAGGATACAAAGTTAAATCAGGTCTAACAGCTGCGAGAGTCCCCTGTAAATGAATTTACAGGCCCGAAAACCTAGACTGATAAAATGAGGTTTATTGCAGGGTTTGGAAGCAAGGTTAAAGTCTGGTTAGTAAAAGGCATTAGATGGAGAAAGAAATACACCCAAAGTGGTGGGACGGAGAGTTGGTTGCTGGCATCTTTCAATTCTCTGCCAAGGGATGATTCCAACTTGGCTTTTTTATCTGCTTAAAGGGTCATATGGGTGGAGTCCATATGGGGATTGGACTATCTAAGCAGATCATTAGAATGGGGGCTGAAAACCCAAGCCAGCTCAGATCCAATGGAGGCTGGGTACAAGCCAAACTGGCTTGACCAGATCTTGAAAATCAAAGGTCAGTCCCAAAGGAAGCTGTCAATCAGAAAAGGAATCTTAAAGGGGATTATGCCTGCATCAGATACACTTAGGTGCCCTCTTCTCCATGGGACCTTTTCTTATTCACCCAACTGTTAGTGCCTTACCAATTATTAGTATTCTTTTATAGATGCTGTTGAGGTTGGAAAAGAGGACCCCAAAAGTTTTGTGATCATATACTGGTGTTACAAGGTGTCTCAAAAGATTTTGCAGGCTTGAACCCATCTCCTAGTCCAGGGGGAAACTTTATTGTAATTGTAATGCCATAACAAAGCGGGCTTGAATTTCCAAAAGAAATTAGCAGAGAAACAGAAGCAAGGAGACATATTTATAATTCTATGGCCCATAGGTAGGATGGAGAAGTTGTCTCCAGAATTTGGATCTCGGTTAACCAGATTATCACTGACAAGACTATCAATCAGCTAGTAATTGAGGAGTGGTCTTCAGAATCAGGCAGATTGTCACAACAATAGCATTTCTAAATAGGGTGTAAGGGGTGGGGTAAAGCCAGAGGACTTTGGAATCAGATAGATTGCCAGAACAGAAGGATGCTTTGAGAAAATTTCCCTTCCTCCTCCTATGGAGGATTATGGGTATGGAATATTGAATGTGTCTCTTAGTTGATGGGTCAGTTTTATTAAGTTCCTTACCATTTTTTTTATTCTATTGGGAAGATTATTCTTTAGATAAGGATAAGAGGGAAAGATATACTTGAAATTAAGGAGAAATATAAGCAAAAGCTATCAATAAAATTTGGGGGAAAGATAAATACTATTTATTTTAATATATATTCTAATTTAAATGAATGTCTATATCTTATGTTCTAATTAACCTCGACAATCGTGATATTCTGTGCTCAGTATAAGTAGCAGTGTAATGTAATGGATAGAGAACTAGACTATTAGGCTATTAGGCCTATTAGGAGAAGCTAGATGACACAGTGATCACAGTGATCAGATCACTGACCCTGAAGTCAGGGGGCCATGAGTTCAAATATGACCTCAGGCATTTACTAGCTGTGTGACCCTGGGCAAGTCACTTAATTCTAGAAGGAAATAGGGAGGAAAGAAGGAAGAAAGAAAGGGGGGAAAAAGAAATAAAGAAAAGTCTTTACTTAATTTCTGATCTCTCAGTGCCCTCTCTCTATGACTGAAAATTGCAAAATATCTAAGACAATAAACTCTTTAAAGCAACTTTCTAAGAGTATAAATTGCAAAAGAAAAACAAATCTAATCCCTACTAGTGGAGTGAGTTTCCTTATCAGGGAGTTCCATATACCAAGGAAATCACTAAGGAAATGAACAATGTGTGTGTGTGTGTATGTGTGTGTGTGTGTGTGTGTGTGTGTGTGTGTGTGTGTGTGCATATTATATGTATGTGTGTTGAATATGTGTACTATATATATATGTGTGTGTGTGTGTGTATATGTGTATATATATACACATACACATACAGGTATGTATATGTATATATTCTGGATATGACCATATGACCTGAGTCTCTAAAAATAGAATAGAGCTTAGAAGGAAGGCTCTTACATTTCTCTCAGTGACTGACAGCATCTGCAGTTCTTATCTACCTCAGGGGAGGGGGAACCTGCAGACAATGAGGGCAAGGTGTCTTCTCATAGGCACAAATCACATTTGGTGCATCAAGGCCATTATTCAGATGATGCAATTTGCAATGTTTTTAATAAGATGTCAGGCCACCCGCTGATGGGAGAAAATCTTGTGTTCAGAGCCAGCTGGAATCTGGCAGCTCTGAGTTTAATTTGTGGTAGACTCAGATGTAACTTTAAAAAGAAATTAAAAGACAAAAAAAAAAAATGTTGGGGGGAGGTGGAAAGAGAAGAAAGTCATCAAGACTTTGTAACCAGCCCAGGCGTGGATGTGAGTACAGGACAGGCCTTCAAAAAAACCCAGGTATAAAATAGACCCATTTCATTTATCCAATGAAATAAAGACTATAGAAAGTCTAGATAATGGAAAATCACAATTCATCCATTATGATTCAATATCAAAATCTCCAAATGTCAAACTTGAAAGGTGACCCAAGAGGTATCTACTTCAGTTCATATCTGAAAAAGAATTCTCTCTATAATAAATCCATCAACTAGAACTTGGTGATTAACTTATTTGGGTCATAATCTAAGTCCCTCACAAATGTCTATTTGGTCAAGAAATGTCTGGACCTATATATTCAGCCACTTCTTTCCTCTTCACAATAACTTCCAGTCATTGGAAGCCATAGATTCTAAATTGAAGGAAGTGAAGCCAAGAGAGCAAAGGTAGAAACTTGCAGACCTCTCCCAAAGTGCTCTAAATTCCTTTAAATAATGATTCTAAACAAACTTTAGGCCATCAGAATACACAAAAAGATGGAATAGAATATTTCCCAGCTGAAGACAACTTAGAAGTTCAGCAGAAAAGGTCTGGGATGCCAAATTCAGCAAATACAGGCTTTGCATCAGAACCAGCAAAGTAGGAATTGACCTAGGGTACTCTGAATCAGCAGCAGCACTGGAGACCTCTCAGCCAAGAGACACCAAAGATGACTTGGAAGGGAGGCAGGAAAGGTTTGTCAGTAGGGTGAGAGGGCTCAGGAGAAACATAAGAAGGTAATCTGAAAATTAATATCCTAAGTGACTTAATAAAGTTTATCTGTTCCTACATGGGAAGATGATATTTGTAACTCATTAGAACTTTGTCATTATTATGGGAATTAAAAGGAATATATATATACATATATATTTTTTTTTATTTAAAGAGAGAGAGAGAAAGAGAGAGAGAGAGAGAGAGAGAGAGAGAGAGAGAGAGAGAGAGAGAGAGAGAGAGAGAGAGAGAAAGCATAGGTGTGAATTGAATATGAAGAGATAACTTTAAAATTTGAAGTTAAGGGGTGAAAGAGGAATGTACTGAAAGAAAGGGAAGAAAGAAGTGAAATGGTATAAATTATCTGCCATAAAAACAGGCAAGAAAAAATTTTTATAGTGGAGAAGAGGAGAAGGAAAGGATGAGTAAACCTTACTCTCATCCAAATTGGCTGAAAGACGAAATAATTTACACATTCAATATGAGAATAGGAATCTTATCTTACTTTGCAAGAAAGTAGGGGAATGAGATTTGGAAAGAAGGATGGGTGATAGAAGAGAGGGCATATTGGAGGAGGAAGTGGTCAGTAGAGGCCACCTTTGAGGAGGAACAGGGCAGAAGGAGAGAGAGAATAGAATAAATTGCGGGGGGGGGGGGCAAATGCAATTAGCAATAGTAATTGTAAAAATGTTTTTGAAGCAATTTTCACTAATAAGGCCTCATTTCTCAAACATAAAGGGAACTGAATCAAATTTATAAAACAAACAAATAAAAAAATCCATGCTCCAATTGATAAATGATCAAAAGATATGAACTATGCTCAAAGGGCTATAAAATCATACATATCCTTTGATCTACTAATACCACTATGAGGCATGAATCCCAAAAGAGATTTACAAAAAGGAAAATGAATTTTATGTACAAAAATATTTATATCAGCTCTCTCCTCTGGATAAAAGAATAGGAAACTTGGGGCATATCCATCAGTTGGGGAATGGTTTAAATAAATTGTGGTATGTGATTATGATGTGATACTATTGTTCTATGGGAAATAGCAGGATGCTATCAGAAAAGTCTGGAAAGAACTTAAGCAAAGTGAAATATATTGTGTACAAAATAAGAGAGTTTTTCCAATTTCTCAGAGGATTTTGTTCTTTCACAATTTGACTTTTATGGAAATGTTTTGCATAACTTCACATGCACTTTCTTAATAGGGAGAAAAAATCTAGAACTCAAAGATATAAAAACACATGAAAAAAGTGGAGAAAAAGTTAAATTATTAAATAGTTTTTTTAAAATAGTACAATTATATTGATTCAGAAAGATTTGAATGTCTGGACTCAGAGAGTAATCATCTGTGACTTGATTCCAAGTTGACAAGAAATATGAAATAGAATACACCAGGGATTTGTATTCGGCCATAATCAGTTTACCATTTTGATCAAGAGATTAGACAAAGGTGGGTCAAATTCAGAAATTACATAAATATAGCAGGAACAAATAATTATTTCTCTGAACAACAATTAGAATCCAGAAAGAAGCCAGAGGCTAAATATTGGGCAAAATATAGCAGGATGCAAGTTAAAAAAAAAAAAAAAAAAGTCATGTGAAACGCTGAGTCCAAATGTCAACTTCATAAGACCCAAATTTGGGAAATATTTCTAAAGAGCCATTCATCTGAAAAAGATCTGAATTTTGTGGGGACTTGAAACTCAATATATGTAAAGAATGTGACATGAAGGACAATATAACTGATCCATTCTTAAATTGTATTCAGAAAAACATCATGGTCCAAATAATGGCACGCTGTCTTATTCAGAACATATCTGAAATAGTATGACATTTTGAGGACCCTGAAAATATGAGAGACGCACAGAGAGCAAGTAAGAGAGAGGGAGGAACTGGGGGGGGGGAGGCAGATGAGGCAACAAACAAGGAGCAGAAATGGGATGGATATTCTGCCTTAAAGTCCAATGTTCTCCATTACACCATTTATAACTGGTCTGAAATTCTCAAAAATAAAGTCACTTTTCTTGACTGAGTCCAAAAGGTTCCTGCTTCAGGCTACACTCTGTCCCTTGGGGAAAAGTATAGTAGCTTGTAGAACACACAAAAGGAAGGGAAATCACAACTATCCCTTCAACAATTTGTTTGATTTGGCAGTCACAAGGCAGATTAGAGCTGGGTTTACAGCAATAGGAAATCTTGTGAAAACAATTGTGAGCCTGATAAAGGACGGAGGTAAGTATGTCACTATGACATCAGGTGATAAGGTAGTGATCTGATCCAGAGTTGTCCCACTTTAGAAGGACAGGGTAGAATCCTTTAGAAGGGCAATTCAGAACAGGGGGTGGCAGGAAGGGAGGCTCATCAATTAAGCAGTGCTTCAAATAATCTAAAGGGAGGCAGAAAATGAAGTGAATAGATCAAGGGGAAGGTCAGACATCAGTGAATGGCAAATGGAGAGGTCAGTTCCAGGAGCTCCAATACTATGTTTCCTCAAGCAAATGTTTGACTGGAATAGAGAAAAACTTAGAAGGCTACTAATGAGGTAAATTGCATCAAAAACCTTCTGTTCTCTGGGTTGCAATAGCAGAGACCTACTATAATTGCATTCTATATGAGACAGTATTTAAATAAGAAAATAGAACCTGAAAATAGAAAAATGACTTCAATCCTTCCTCTGTCACTTAACAGCTATATGGCTCTGGGCAAGTCACTTTACTCTCAGCTTCATTTTCCTTATCTAAAATAAAAAATAAAAAAATAAAAAAAGATAATAGCAACCATCTTACAATGTTATTGTGAAAACAAAATAAGATATGTGAAACTTTAAGTACTATATAAATTCTACTTTTATTCTTATCATTGTCATCAACATCAATATCATTGTTGCAATTGTTATTGAAGTTTTGCCAAGAATACTCTGGACATAATCCCACCAACTTTTCTTCCACTTTAATAGATTCCCCTATTCAGCCATGACCTCATGTAAAATTCATTCATATCTTAATATGGATTATTTTATCATGCTAGCCATAACAGAGAATAGCACCTTGAGAACATGGGATACAGCATTCGTTGCTGTTCAGTCATTTTAGTCATGTCCGACTCTTCATGACCCCATTTGGGCTTTTCTTGGCAGAAATATTGGAATGGTTTGTCATTTTCTTCTTTAGCTCATTTTACAGATGGGGAACTGAGACAAACAGGGTTAATTGACTTGCCCAGGGTCACACGGTGAGTGTCTGAGGACAGATTTGAATTTGAGAAGGTGAGTCTTCCTAACCCCAAACCTGGCACTTTATCCAATGCAACATTTAACTGCTTGGGATACATTTTAATTAGAGGGGTTAGGGCAAAGGAAAGTGTAGCATATAGAATGCTATCCAGAAAAGGCTGGTTAAGGTAGGTCACTTCATGGACATGAAGGAGTGAAGGGGAAAAAGTCAAGGAAGGCAGAAGATCAACTTGCTCAGTTATGATTACTTCTTAACTCTGGTACCTTCTATTTTTTTTTTAATTTCAGTCACTTTTCTTTAAGCTTCAGTCTCTTTAACTATACAATGAAGATAATAACATTTGCACTAAGGACAGACAATAGAAGGCCAGTTTTGAAGTCAGAAAGACATGAGTTCAAGTATTGTATTTGCCAATACTGCCTATTAACTATGATCACATTGCTAGTGGCAGAAATGGGAATCTTTTTGATTCCTAGTCCACCAATCTACACCCCATATCAAGATGTGTCTCTAAGCTTTGCTTTCTGCAAAGGTCATTGAATTCAAGCCCCTGATTTTACAAATGCGGAAATCAAGGCTGCCAAATGTTGTGACTAACTCAGAAGAAGTATCCAAGGTAGAATTTTTACTGGGCTTTTCCCAATTTCATGTCCCAACTACATTGCTCTGTCTTCAAGTAGGTTACATTCAAATGAAACAGACAGCATACACATATAGATGCAACTTTAGAAAAGGTAATTTCACAAGTTTTTACAGAAATAAAGGGTGAAAAAATATCTTTACATGTACTTGGAAAAATAAAATACTATTGAAAATAAAAGAAAAAAACTAGTTTTCTTTATAATACTTATCTATTGGGGGAGTCAAGATAGTAGTTCTTGTCAGAAAATCCAGATTGTAAACTTCATGAGGACAGATATATTGTCATATCTGCAGCTTTATCTCCCCAAGGTCTACTTAGCACAGTACTTGACATAGAATGAATGTTTATTGAATAAATCAGTGACAGAATCAATGGAAATGAGAGATATGATTTTTTCACTCTCAAAGTCTGATGTTTGAAAGTTGTTTACTCTACCTCCTGAGCAAAAAAAAAAAAAAAAAAGAAAAGAAAAGAAAAGAAACAAGAGGGCAAGGGGAAGCCAGTAAAAACCCAGATATTATGTGACTCTGGAATGAGCAACTTCTGTCTGGCATCTTCTCAGAAAATACGGTCACAGATGATAGCACCTAATTACCATCTTCAATGCTATTGAAATCAGGAAAGAAGACTTTGCTAATGAGTGAATGATGGATAAGGAAGTAGGTAGGCAGTAGAAGGGCCCTGTCCTCGCTCCTCCTCAGGAAGTGAGCACATGCTGAGCCCAAGATGAAGAGTGTGATGTGGGAAAATAGGATAGTAGGAAGACTGGGTACAGGGAATTAAGCAACTGTACTTGCCTGGAAATGACAATAGTGATAAGGGTCACAGAAACCCTAAAGGAAAGGATAGAAGGAGGAGCTACTGCATTCCAAATGCCAGATGCATCACCCCTCATGCTTGTAATTATTTAATTAATTTTTAATACACATTGCTTTCTGAATAATGGGAGAGAAAAATCAGAATAAAAGGGGAAAATTATGAGAAAGAAAAACAAACAAACAAAAAAGTGAACATAGCATGTGTTAATTTACATTCAATATTGATAATTCTTTTTCTGGATGTAGATGAAATTTTCTATTCAAAGTCTATTGGGATTGCCTTGGATCGCTGAACCACTGAGAAGAAACAAGTCTTTCAAAACTGACCACATATTCTTGCTGTTATTGTGTACAATGTATTTTTGTTCTGTTTGTTTCAGTCAGCATCAGTTCCTATAAATCTTCCCAGACTTTTCTAAAATCTGTTCATCATTTTTTATAGAACAATAATATTCCATTACCTTAATGTACCACAATTTATTCAACCATTTCTCAATTTGTGGGCATCTATTCATTTTACAATTCTTTGCTACCACAAAAAGAGGTGCTAACAAACATTTTTACACATGTGGGTCTTTTCTCCTCCTTTATGATTTCCTTGGGATATAGTCCTAGTAGTGGCACTACTGGATCAAAGGGTATGCATAGTTTTGTAGACAGTTAGGCATACTTCCAAATTGCTCTCCTGATTGGTTGTATTATTTCACAACTCCACCAACAATGCATTAGAGTTCCAGTTTTCCCATATTCCCTCTAACATTTATCATTTTTCTTTTCCTTTCATCTTAGCCAGTCTGAGAGGTATGAGCTGGTACCTCAGAGTTGTTTCAATTTGCACTTCTCTAATCAATAGTGATTTAGAAACATTTTTTAAATGACTATATGCTATGGGCCAGAACTTGAAACAAGGTACTGAGTGGAATTGAGGAAACAATGGTTAAATCTAGTTTAGCATTGATTTAATCCTACAACAAATAATGGTTTCCTAGTGATATAATGATTGGTTTGTACTCAGTGTGGTGCATATAATCTAGGAGCCTTAGCCAGGATTGTTATTTGGAGAGAAGGCAAAGGACTGGGGGCAGGAGCTTAAGCTCTCAGAAACAAGGGAAAAAATTCAATTCGATCTTCTATCTTCCTGGTAGTTGGCCTGGACTCCTGCACTTCCCGGACTAAGACCAAAGCCAGACTGAAAGCCTCTCCAGAAAGATGCCCTGCCTCAGAAAGGAGATAATAAAGGATCTGGATTATAAGAAAGCTGACCGGGTCCTAGTAAAGGATACAAGACTTTGAAAGAGATAATAAAGGATTTGGATTTCAATACTTGGCTTTACTTTTGGTGATTACTGAACTGAAAAGAAGGCTGCCTCCAGAGGCTCCACAAAAACCTCGAGAACATTACATTTTAGAGAGAACATTATAACTATAGATAGCTTTAATTTCATCATCTGAAAATTGTTCATATCCTTTGACCATTTATCAATGGAGAATGACATAGTCTTATAAATTTGACACTATTCTTTATATATTTTAGAAATGAGAACTTTATCAGAAACACTGGATGAAAAAGTTTTTTTTTTCCCCTATTTGTACTTCCCTCTTAATTTTGTTTGTTTCTGTTAGTTTTGTTTATGCAAAACCTTTCTAATTTAATGTAATCAAAGTTGTCCATTTTGCCTTTCATAATGTTCTCTAGTTTTAATTTGGTCATAAATCCCTCCCTTCTCCAAAGATCTGATAGGTAAATTTTCCCTTGTTTTCCTAATTTGCTTTTAGTATCACCATTTGTATCCAAATCATGTACCATTTTGACCTTATTTGGGTATGAGGTATGAGTTGTAGGTCTATGCTGAGTTTCTGACATATTATTTTCAAGTTTTCCCAGAAATTTTTGTCAAATAGTGAATTCTTATTCCAGAAGCTGGCGTAGGGGAGTTCACCAAATCCTAGATTACAATAGGCATGAATTATTGTGTTGTATGTACCTAATCTATTCCATTAATCCACCACTCTGTTTCTTAGCCAGTACCTTTTTGATGGCTACAGCTTTATAATATAGTGTTAGGTCAGTTACTGCTAAGCCACCATCCTTTGTAATTTTTTGATTATTTTTTCTAGTTCTACAAAATAATTTTTGACAGTTTGATTGGTATAACACTGAATAAGTAGATCAGTTTAGGCAGAAGTGTTATATATTAATATTTTAATTTTTTATTTTTATTATATGAGCAGTTAGTATTTTTCCAATTGTTTAAACATGACTTTATTTGTGTAAGTAATGTTTTGTAGTTATGTTCATACAGTTATTAGTTTGTCTTGGCAAGTAGACACCCAAATATTTTATTTTGTCTACAGTTATTTTTAATGGAATTTCTTTTTCTATTATTTGCTGCTGGGTTTTGTCATTATATAGAAATGCTGATGATTTGTGTAGGTTTATTTTGTATTCTGCAACTTTATATAAATCTGTTAATTGTTCCTAGGTATGTTTTTGGATAATTTTCTAGAATTCTCAAAATATATCATCATATCATGTGCTAAAAGTGATAGTTTAATTTCCTTAATTGCTTATTCTAATTCCTTTGACTTCTTTTTCTTTTCTTATTTCTAAAGCCAATGTTTCTAGTACAATGTTGAATAATAGTGGTGATAATGGGCATCCTTGTTTTACCCTTGATCTTATTGGGAATGCATCCACCTTTTCTCATTTACAAATACTGCTTGTTGTTGATTTTAGGCAGATACTGCTTATATATGTTTTCTTAGTTTTTTTTCATAAAACCAACTCTAAATTGTATTAATTAGTTCAATAGTTTTCTTAGTTTCTATTTTATCAATCTTTTCTTTGAATTTCAGAATTTCTAATTTGGCATTTAACTGGGATTTTTTAATTTGTCCTTTTTCTAGCTTTTTAGTTGAATGCCCAGTTAGCTGATCTTTTCTTTCTCTATTTTATTCACACAGCTATTTAGAGATATAAAATTTTCCTGAAGAACTATTTTGCCTGAATCCCAAAGATTTTGTTATGCTGCTCATTATTGTCATTCTCTGGAATGAAATCACAAATTGTTTCTCTGATTTGTTATTTGACCCACTCATTCTTTAGAATTAGGTTATTTAATGTCTAATTAGTTTTCAGTTTTTTTCTGGCCCTAAAGGGCCAGAATATAATTTTGTTGCATTATGGCCTAACTTTTTGCATTTGGTTATGAGGTTTTTTTGCCCTGATATATAGTCATTTTTTGGTAGAGTTACTTCATTATTTATGATATTCTTTACCAAGATGTACTTACCCTCCTTATCTCTTTTAACAAGATTTATTTTTACTTTTGCTTTATCTGAGATTAGAATTGCTACCCCTGCTTTTTTTTTTCCTCAGCTGAAGCAAAAGAAATACTGCTCCAGCCTTTTACCTTTACTCCTTATGTGTATCTCTGTGTCAAATGTGTTTCTTGTAAACAACATATTATAGGATTCTGCTTTTTAATCCATTCTGCTATTCACTTCTGTTTTATGGAAGAATTCACATTCACAGTTATGATTACCAGCTCTGTTTCCCTCTACCCTATTTTCTCCCCTGTATATATTTTTGTTATCTCTGTACACCCTGTCCTTAGTAGTGCTTCCTTTTTTCTTTGACCCACCTCCTTCCTACTTTATCTTCTATCATCCCTTTCCCATTGTCTTAATAGTGTTTTGTGTTTTTTTTAACCAACCCCACCCATTACCTTATCTCTTACCACCCCCTCCTCACTTCTTTCAGTAGTGTTCTTTTTAACTCACCCCACCTGTTACCTTATCTTCTATTACTCTCTCCCTTTCTCTTACCATTTTTTTCTAGTATTCCTGCCCTTCTTCCTATCTAGCCCCTCTATTTCTTTTCCTCTTTCTCCTTCTATTTCTTCATAAGGTTAGAAAAATTTCTGTACTCAACTGAATGATTAAGTTATTCTCTTTTTGAACCAAAACTGATGAGATCAAGCTTCAGACAATGCTCATTCCTCTCCCTTATTTCCCTTGATTGTAATAGATATTTTGTTCCCCTTCATGTGATCTAATTTGTCCCATTATATATCCCCTTTCCTCTTCTCCTAGTAAAGTCTTTTTCAATCCCTTAATGTCTTTTTCTTTGATATTATCACATCAGAATTAGTTCAAAATCACATCTTCTGTTTATGTGATGCCCTGTTCTAACTGTCCCAATAATACAGTTCTCAAGAGTTACAGATAACATTTTCCCATATAGGAATGTGAACAGTTGAAACTTTAAATAATATATATTTTCCTTCTGTTTACCTTTCTATGTTTCTCTTGGGTCCTGTGTTTGAAGATTAAATTTTCTGTTTACTTAAGTTTTTTTCAATAGAAATGATTGAAAGTCCCTTAATTCAATGAAGATCCATCTCCTCTCCTGAAAGATAGTGAGTGCTCAGTTTCACTGAGTAGCTAATACTTGGTTGTAATCTCAAGTCCTTTACCTTCTAGAATAGGATGCCCTCCAATCCTATATTGTAGAAGCTACCAGATTCTGGGTAATCCTGACTATTGCTCCTTAATATTTGAATTGTTTTTGCCTATCAGTTTGCAGTATTTTTTTCCTTGAGATTGTAGTTCTGGAATGTTCCTTGGGGTTTTCCTTGTGGGATCTCTTTCTGGAGGTAATTAATGGATTCTTTCAAAGACTGTATATCCCCTCTATTTCTAGAATCTTAAGACAGTTTTCCTTGATGATCTCTTAAAGAATGCTATTCAGGCTCTTTTTTTTTTTTTTTTTTTTTTTTTTTTTTTTTTTTGGTGATGGCCTTCAGATAGATTGGTAATTTTTAAATTATCTCTTCTGGACCTATTTTCCAGGTTGGCTATTTTTACAATGAGGTATTTTACATTTTCTTTCATTTTTTCATTCTTCTTTTTTTAGTTTTTTGATTGACTCTTGATGTCTCACAGCCCCATTCTAGTTTTTAATGTGTGATTTTCTTTAGTTAACTTTTTTAATCTATTTTTCCATTTGGTTAATTCTATTTTTGAGGGTGTAATTTTCTTCAGTGCATTTTTTTTTGCACTTTGCTAATTGTATTTTTTTCCTTTCCTTTCCATTTCCTTTCTTTTCCAAGCTGTTGACTCTCTTGCATATCTTTCATTCTTTTCTCATTTTTCTTCTACCTTTCTTATTTGCCTTTCAAAGTCTTTTATGAGCACTTCCAAGAACCTCTTTGACCTTGAGACCAGTTCATATCACTCTTTGAGACTTCCTCTATGTACATTTTTTGCTCCTCTGAGTTGGTCTTTTGGTCTTCCCTATCACTATAATAGCTTTCTATGATAAATATTCTTTTCTGTTTCTTGCTCATTTTCTTTCCTTTTCTTTTGATATTTCCCCTCCATTTTTTTTTAACTTTTAAGGTCAAACTCTGCTCCTAGACTACATGGGGTGCTATCCCAAACTTCCTGTGCCACTCTGAGCTTTCACTTTGAAGGGAAACACTTCTGTTTGCAGAGGGTAGCTTTATCTGCTCTGTTCAGGAAACCATCTGGTTTCCCAGAATTTGCCTTCTGATCTGGGCCTGGGGAAAGCCTACTTGTTTGCTCCACTACTGAACTAGGACCCAGAGTCTCAGTTGCTGATCTGCAGTAGTTAAGACACTCTCACTGGCTTTCCCAGACTCCCTCTGAGCTGGACTGAACATTCCTTTCACTTCAGTTAGAATGACTTTTTTTTGAAGTTTTTCCAATCCATTTTAAGCTAGAGAGGGGTTTCATTTCATCAGACTTTGTTCTGAGGCTTGGTTTCCTGTGGTTTTCGAGGGATACTGGGAGAGCTCAAGCAGCTTCCTGGCTTCATTCCACTATCTTGGTTCCACTTCTGGAAGCCACCCCTCATGCTTTTTTAGATTTTTCAGTGTGATTTCAGGATATGGACATTCTATCACATTAGATTAAATAAGAGAAATGGCCTTATTTTCTAGGAAATTTAATTAAGCTAGTCACCAAGGAATTGTAAGACATGAGGGTAAGGAAGAAATGCACAAAACACACTAAGATTAGCCTAGGGGTAATTAGGAGGAAATTGGAGGTGTAATATTGAGTTTGAGAACAACAAGGAGGTCAGTCTAGATGAAACATAGAATAAATGAGGAGCAACCATGTGTAATGAGTCCAGAAAAGCAAATTGGAGCCCAATTGACAAAGTTATTGGGAGAGCGACAACCTCTTACTTCATTGGCATAGAGAACTCCCAGATGAATAAACTCCCCTCTATTAATATGAGTGGCATCTTTCCTGCAAATTACAATATTAAAGAATTGCTTAGCCACTGAGAATTTAAGTGACTTATCTAGAGTCACAAAATGAACACATTTGCACCAGTTTTCAAGGTGCAAATGCTAACTTATTATTATTTTTTTTTATGAGGCAATTGGGGTTGAGACTTGCCCAAGATTACACAGCTGGGAAGTGTTAAGTGTCTGAAGACAGATTTGAACTCAGATCCTTCTGGCTTCAGGGCTGATGCTCTATCCACTGAACCATAGAGCTTCCCCCAAAATGGTCACTTTTAAATCATAACAATAAACTCTTTAAGCTGGTTCAAGTTAGTTCATACCAAGATTGACATCAACTTGCAAAACTGCAAGGATTCTGGTTCTCTCAACAGAAATAGAGAAGTTTGGCAGAGGGGTAGAGGGGAAGAGAAGATAATGAACTCCAATTTGGAAATACTGATTATCAGATGTCCACAGGAATCCAATTATAAAGGCCTCAAAAACTGGTGTTGTTGCAGAACTAGAGCTGAGTAGAGAGACTTGGACTGCATATATGAATCCAAGTCACTTCTATAGATATAATGTTTAAAACTTTTTTCTCTGATTTTGGCTGTGAAAGGCAAGAAAGATCAATAAAGTATTGTAGATTAAGAGGAAGGCAGAGGCAAATGAAAATTGTTTAAAGATGGTAGAGATCTGGAGATGTTTTAAGATACCAAAGAAGAAGCCAATAGATGGAAAGAAATGAAGAGAGTGTGATTAGTGGGTAAGATGACTAGAAGAGGTGAGTGGGGATGAATTTAAGGACACACATAGAGGGTTTGGTCTTTACATGGAAAATTATATATATTGTTCAGAATGAAGCAAAGGAGGGGAGAATACAGATAATATTCAGGCATGTATAACAATGGAGAAAATGAAGTTAATGGCAAATGGCCTCTATTTTCTTGCTTTAAAAGGAAGGTAGGATATTGGGGTAGGGAAAGAAAGCAGTTAAGGGAATTAGAAATATTTAGCCTGATGAGAAAAAACAGGAAGGGTGGGAATATACATAAGGTCATGATCACCCATGTTATTATGACCAAGATAATGAAAAGCCTAGAGATAGTATCACCTAGAAGATCCAACTCACTTCCAGTTGATCAATGATGGACAGAGGTAGCTACACCCAGAGAAGGAACACTGGGAAGCGAATGTAAATTGTTAGCACTACTTTCTATCTACCCAGGTTACTTATACCTTCGGAAGCTAATAATTAATGTGCAACAAGAAAAAGGTATTTACACACATATATTGTATCTAGGTTATATTGTAACACATGTAAAATGTATGGATTACCTGCCATCGGGGGGAGGGAGTGGAGGGAGGGAGGGGATAATTTGGAAAAATGAATAAAAAAAAAAATTAAAAAAAAAAAAAAAGAGTTAGTATCACCTAAAGAGCCATTGAAGAACTGGGAGATCTTTGGCCAGGAGAAGAGAAGATAGATTATACAAAATAGATGTCTTCAAAAGTATTCCAGAGACTATTTATTAGATTTTTCTTAAAATTTGGCTTCACAGGGAAGAACTTTGAAGAATAGCTAAAAGTGACAGAGAGGCATATTCAGGCTTTTATTGAGGGAAGAACTGCCTAACAGGGCTATCCAAAGCAGGAATGGACTCATGCCTCAAAAGGGGGTGGTTCCTCCTCAGTGATTATCTTCAAGCAAAAACTGGTTGACCATTTGTCAGAAGGGTTGTATAGAAAATCCAATTTTGTTATAGACCAAACTAGATAATTATTCAAACACCCCTTCCCAACTCTGATATTTTGTCATTTTTTATCCACTCTGATTCCTCATAATTCTTATATCTCCATTCTCCCCCTATCTATTTCTCTTTTTTTATTCCTCTTTCTCAATCCCTATCACTCTTCTCTCCATTTCCCTTCCCAATCACCTTCTTCTCTTTCTTTACCTCCTTTTTCCCTTACATTTTTCTCCCCTTCTTCCTCTTCTACTCCTTTTCCCTTCTTTCCTTTTCTTTTCCTCCTTCTCCTTCTCCTCCTCCTCCTCCTCCTTGTTCTTCTTCTTCCTCCTCTTCCTTCTCTTACTTCTGTCTTTCTTCTTCTACTTCTTCTTGTTCTTCTTTTTCTTCTTCTTCAAAATATATCTTAAGCTTAATGGGAAAATTAATGTAATTTTTCTCCCAAGTGAAAAGGTAAAGTCTTAAACTTAGCTTTGAGGGGTCACCTATATATGAAAATTTAGGAGGTGATTATAAAACAGTTTGTGTGGAGAATATCTGGGGATATTAAGGGACTACAAATTGAATGTGAATCAATAGTATGATATGACAACAAAAAATATTGGTTTAAAAAACTAGTTAAAAACGAATAATCTTAGACTGTGATGATAAAGGTTCAGAATGAAGGAAGCAGTAGTTCTTTTTTACCTCTGACCTGATCAAACCCTTTTAAAGTATTTTGTTCAATTCTGAACATGATGTTTAATGAAGATGTTCACAAATTGCAACACGTCAGAAGCAAATAACCAGGATGATGAAGAGACTGTAGACCATGCCATGCAATAATTGATTGATAGAACTGCAGATGTTTAGCCTGGAGCAGAGAAGGATTAGAAGCAAAATCATAATGGCAACCATTTTTAAGTACTTGAAGGCCTGTCAGGTGAAAGAGGAATTAGACTGGTTATAATTGGTCCCAGAGCATAGAACTAGGAATGATGGGTTTAAGTTGTGAAGAAACAGATTGAAGCTTTATGCAAAGAAAAACATACTAACAATTAGATATGTCACAAAGTAGAATAGGCTTCTGTAGAAGATAGAGAGTTCTCCTTCACAAGATATGTACAAGAAGAAGCATTTCTCTATAATGCTATATAATAAATGTGTCACACCTCTTCTCACCTTCACCTCTTCTGGTTGCTGTAATAAAATACAAATTCCTCGCCTTGTAATCCACTGTCTGATCCTAAATTATTTTCCCAAACATTCTATATTATTCCCCTTCATGTACAGTATTTTCCAACTAATTAAATTAATATTATGCACTTCTGAGAATCTTTAGCTTCTTTTCAGGTAAAATCCATCTGCTACATCCTACACAAAATCTTTTCTGATCACTCCTCACCAAATATTTGTGAACTTCTCTTCACATCATCTTGTTTTTGCTTATTTTTAATATATATTATATCACCCATAATAGAATATAAACTCGTTGGAGGCAGAAAATATTTGGTTCATCTTTCCATCCCTAATGGCTAAATCTACATCATTAATATAAATCATATTTCATTTGTTGAATAGATTTGAATGATGATGTAGCACTTGAGTGTACTACTATTGTGTTGTGGACCATGACATCTAGATGCCCCTTCTTTTCTTTCTCTCCTTTTTTCTGGATTGACTTTCTCATCCAACCTTCATTCATTCTGAAAGATCATTCAGAAGCAGAGCTTCTATCCTCTTTAGTAACTTCAATGTCTTAATTATAGTCATTTGTAAATTAACTCCTGAGAAACAAAACACTTTAGTCATATTTGCCCTCCTTCAGTAAGTAACTTTTCTCTGAGGGCTGATTTCTCTTGTGTCCTCTCAGAACTATCTACATTTTCCTCCAAGTATTTTTTTCTTGTGGAGTTGTGTTCTAAGAGATTCTTTCACTATTGTCTGTATTTCTGCCCCTTTCCACAAATTAAATTGTCAAAATACAGAAAGGCCAGCATCTTAGAAAGAGATTTATAGGCTGTATTTGTGGAGTTGTACAACTATGGACATATAGTCACTGCTCCTAAGGAAGCTGAAGCTGATGGATCAGTTGAGTTCAGAATTTCTAACCTGAAGAAAGACTAAAGTCAACTACTATCTACATTAATCTGACACCAATATGGTGAATACCTGGAAATAAGAGGACCATCAGGCTGTCTATAGAAGAATTAATGATCTTATCAGAAAAAATGGAGCAGATTAAGTTTGCCATGCCAATCAGTACTAGGAGTGGGATCATAAGTGGCTATTGCACTTCCAACCTAAGCAAGATTGGGAGATTCAATGACAAGGATTTGAAGTGCAATTTTTACTCTAGAAACAGTTGCTACATTTCAAGTACAATTATATGATTTTATAAAATGATGCATTTTCAGGTGTGTTGGTTAAAATAGTGTCTACTCCATGTATTGTATGTTATATTCATGACAAACTGGCAGAATGAGGTCTATGGGTGAGAGGCCACCTTGTGTAGTCTCAAGTCCCTCTCATGTTTGTGATCATCTCAGCAAATGAACAAGAATTCTTCAAAATGAGCTGTGGCTGCAGTCTAGAATTCCACATTGTTAACAAAAACACCAAACATCTGGCACTTTGGAGAGCCAACCTTTCCAGCTTCATTACCTGGAAGTCTGTAGTCTGCCAATCTGGGAAGACGGTTGTTGAGGTGATAAATGAGAACTCCACTAACCCATTGATAGTTAGGCTTTTTTCAGTCTCAAAATACTAACTTAAAACTAGCTTAAAACAGGAAACAGAGAGGAATAAAACAATGAGGTGTTTATAATAATTTATAGAATCAGAAGACTTCAGGGGCCATATTTTCTCAGAAGATCATAGGAACATAGTTTTAGAGTTGGATGTGACATTAGAGACTATTATGTCTAACCCTTTCATTTTTCAGATGAGGAAACTGAAGTAAAAGAAATTAAGAGAAGTTAAGTAACTTGTTAAGACTCAAATAATTAGTAATTATCTAAAATGGAATTCAAATTCAGGTCATTCAAGCTATGCCATGACACCTCATATGTATCAATACCTCAGAAACGATAGAGGTTCTATTATCTGTACAGGAGTCTCATCTCCAACAGGTGCTTACCCTGCCTCTGAACAACAACACAGCTCAAATGCTCTCAGTCCGTTGTTGTTCAGCTATTTTTTGTGGCACCCTTTTCTTGGCAAAGATACTTGAGTAGCTTACCATATTCTTCTCCAACTTGATAGGGAAACTGAGGCAACAGAAATAAGTAACTTGCCTAGTGTCACATAGCCAGTAAGTATTTGAGGTCAGATGTGAATTCAGGAAGCTGAATATTCCTGACTCTAGACCCATTGTGCCACCTAGCTGCTCCTTCACTCCATTAACTTTTTAAATTTTAAATTAATTAACTTTAAATTTAAAGCCACCCTTAATGGGCTAATTTAAACTACATATCCTCTAGAGCAGTGGTTCTCAAACTCATATTATCAGTTTTTTTTTTATAATACTAAAAATTACTGAGGATCTTTGCAAAAAACGTTTTGTTTGTATGGGTCAAAGTTATACATATTTACCATTTTTTAAACAAAAACATTCTGAATTTGTAGATCTTCTGAAAGTGTTTCAGAGACTCCCAGAATTCTCTGGACCATACTCTGAGAAGCACTGCTCTAAAAAGCTTTCTCTGACTAATCCCAATCTACAGGGGTTCCTGCCTCCTTTGAACCCTTACAGTTCATCTATTACCCACAATCATTTGCATATAAGATTATAGGCAGCAGAGTACAACAGAAGAGAGGTAGATTTAGAGTCAGAGGACCTAGATTCAAATCCTGGCTCTGTAACTTATTACCATGTTCCCTTAGGTAAAAGATTCAGTCTTTCTGCCCCTGTGTTTTTATCTGTAAAATGAAGATGTTGCTAATGTAACATTGATGGAATAGTGAACTGATCCAACCATTCTGAATCTGTAACTAGAACCCAAGAGCTATCAAATTGTGCATAACTTTTGACCTCACAATTCTACTACCTAAGTATGTATCCCAAAGAGATTGAAGAAAAGGAAAAGGAACATATATACAAAAATATTTACACTAGCTCTTTTGTGATGGTACATATTTGAAACTTGAAGGGATGTTTATAAATCAGGGAATAGCTAAACAAGTTGTGTAACATGATTGTGGTAAAAAATTATCATGCTTTAAGAAATAATGAGCAGGAGGAGGTCAGGAAGGAAAAAAAAAACTAGTAATTAGTAATTCCATTAGCAATGTAGTATATTTATCAGCAAAAAGCTAGTCATTTAGTCATCTTTATCTTAGACCAAAGTCAATCATGCCCCTTGAAAGAGCGGTGTTCCTGAGGGTGGTAATCAACTCTGATTGGTTAACAAATAATGAAAAATGAATATTACAATGAGGGGTTATTCAAATTAACTTCAATTACTTCTAATTTACTTCTAAATTAGCCCTCAGCCTTTGGCAATCTATTCAAAAAGTTTATCTTCACCCAAACCTGAGCACATCACCTTACCCTATTGGGTGGGATCTGAATCCAATTGCATTATCAATAAAGTCTTTCAAGAGACTGAATTTTTGAAAACAGGAACTTTAGAAAAAGGGAGGAAATCTGAAGCTTCCCAAATTATTGGTTATAAATTATCATTTCTCTCACACTAAAGGAAAATGAAATGGAGAGAATTGTTCAAAGTAACAGCAATATTAAAATGGCTATCAGATGTAAAAGACCTAGCTACTTTAATCCATACAATGATTTGAGACAATTCCAAAGGATCCATGATTTTTTAAAAAATTACTATTCACCTCCAGAGAAAGAGAACTAAGGGCCTCTGGGTATGGATTAAAGCATACTTTTTTTTTACTTTATGTTTCTTGCTTTTTTACAACATGACTAATAGGAATGTATGTTTTGCATAACTTCATATTTATAATTGTTGTCATATTACTTGCCTTCTCAATGGGGTGGGGGGGAGAGATTCTGAGAGAGAGAGAAATGAGACAGACAAAGACACAGGGGGGGAGGAAAGGAGGAAGAAAGAGAAGAGGGAGAAAGAGAGATTAGGAAAGAAGGAAGGAAAGGAGAGAGGGAAGAAGGGAGGAAGGAAAAGAGGGTGGCAAAGTATTAGAATAAATGGTCTTTGGGTTCCTGAAAACTTTTCATTGTTGATCCAAAGATTCTTCTTTAATTTTTTTTTGTTTTTCTTATGCATATCTTGTGTATTTCCCAAGCAATAAGTCCCCAGAGAGGGTATCTTTTCCTTCTTTCATATGCTTTTTGGCACTATTGTAATACTGGTTGCTTTGATCATCAAATTCAACCTAAAATCTCAAACTTGCGAACAGGACACTCAGGTGGGGAAGTTTGAATAATAATAGCTAACATTTAGTAATTCTTTAATTTTCAGAATGTCATTTGACCTTCACAATAACCCTGTGCAGTAGGTGCTATTGTTATTCCCATTTTACAGATATGATAATTGGAGGCTGAGAGAGGTACAGTACCAACAGCACATCATACTGTGTAGACACTTCACATGAAATTTGCCCTGAAGCTTCTTGACTAGAAATTATTTTTTTCTCCCTTGATCTAAAATACTAGTCCTTTTTCTGTACTCTACATCATACTTCAAATGATCTAGAATTTAATCCATGCAGGTAATCTCTTTCCTAAGGCAGATCCTAATTCATTCCCAATTTAGGAGATTGACCATCTGAAGTTGTGGTAACCAAATGAAATCCAATATTTAATGTTCATCCCTCTGGTAATGAGCTTACCTATTTATTTATTGTTACACTGGTCCTAGGACTAAAACCAAAGATTCTGTCCTTTCCAACTTTGTAAAACCAATCAGATCTTATGTTCTATTGGCAAAGACTTCAATAAAAATAAGAACAATAGTTATAATAACAAAAACAACTTAGATAATTAAAGTTTTATTTATTTTTAAATCTATTTTTCAGTTAATAATATTTTTCCAATTACATGTTAAGATAGTTTTAACCATCCATTTTTATAAGATCTTGAGTTCCAAATTTTTCTCCCTTTCTCCCTCCTTCCTCAAGACAGCAAGCAATCCAACATAGATTATACATATACAATCATGTTAAACTGTAGAGGACCACAAATATTGGAGAACTGAGAAAAGTATACTTGAAGCAAAGATACTTATAGCAGGGTGTTTATTCAGTCTGATTGATGAGATGATGGTTCTCTAGTTCACATATACTTAATACTTAGTGTGATGTAATGGTTCTACAGCTGGCACATGCTCAGTGTGCTGTAGTGATCTAATTGTACTAAGGTATTTGAAGGCTGAAAGGACTTGAAATAAGCAGATTTGAGTGAATGTGTGCTTGAGCTCGATCTCAGACCCAGATTCCAGAATCCATCCTTGACCATCCTGTTGGTGGCTCTCCTGCTAAGACTAAGGCCCCTCCAGAGACCCTTGAGAAAGCAAGCCCAGACATTATATTAAACATATTTTCATATTAGTCATTCTGTGAGAGAAAAGTCACACCAAAAGAGTAAAACCACAATAAAGAAAAAAATGAAAGCAATATGCTTAGTAATATGCATCTACTCTCCATAGTTCTTTCTCTGGATATGGATGGCATTTTCCATCTACTAGAATTGTTTTGGGTCACTGTATTGCTAAGAAGAGTTAAGTCTGTCATAGCTGAATATCTCACAATCTTGATGTTACTGTGTGCAATGTCCTCCCAGTTCTTCCAACTTTACTCATCATCAGTTCATTTAAATCTTTCCAGCTTTTTTCTGAAATCAGCCTGCTCATTATTTTTTATGAAACAGTAGTAGGAAATTACATTCATGTACCCCCATTGATGGGCATCCCCTTAATTTCCAATTTTTTGACACCACTAAAAGAGCTGCTGTTAAGTATTTTGTACATGTGGGCTTTTCCCCTTTTTTATGATCTCTTTGGGATACAGACCTAGTAGTGAGATTGCTGGATCAAAGAGTATGCAGTTTTATTGCCCTTTGGGCATAGCTCTAAATTACACTCCAAAATGGTTGGATCAGTTAACAACTGTTAGATGAATGCAGTGCATAGACTTCCAGGCCTAGAATCAGAAAGAACTAAGCCCAAATCCTGTTTCTAATGCTAGCAGTATAAGTACATTTTTGCCTTCCTGAGCCTCAGTTTCCTTTTCTGTAAAACAGAAACAATATCACAAATTTTATATGGCTGTTCTGATGTTCACATCAAATAAAGTACCAATATTCTAAGGTCCTTTCCAACTTTCACATTGTACTGTATCTGTTTTAAGATTTCCTCCAACTTTGACATCCTACAATGACACTTATAATTCTATGAAGACATACATGGGGGATAAATTATGGCTAAGTTTCTGAGCCTATAGTTATGAACATTTCAATATGAATTTATTTTATATAGATTTACACATTTTCAACATCCCCAAATAGGAACATCCCTAAAACGTTTCCCATTAAATTTATCTTCCACTGTCATCCTAAAAGGATGGCAAGAGGGTAAGGGACCAATGTATTTTCTAGAAGGCATGCTCATATATCTCTGCTTCCCCCTTTCTTATCATTTTCTCATCAGCAGTATTCATCCCCTGACCAATTTCATTACTAGGTCCACTTGTATTTTTCCCTGGTTTGTTCCTTCTTATAGTAAATTCAGGTAGGAACTCAGACCCATGTGACTCACAAATGAGTCTGAAAATAGATATCCAATTATAGTCAATTAACACCATTAGCCCCAATACTTAATAACTAACTTATTCTGGAATTGCTCCCAGATTCCATTGGCTTCATACAGACACAAAGTGGTGTTATGGATGGAAGTAAAGTACCTAAGCTTGAATTCTGCCTCATACTGGGCAATTCACAACTTCTTGGAGCCTCAGTTTCCTTATTATAATAGCAGATGCTATTTCTATGATCCTTTAGAAATATTGTCACATTTTATCCTCAGAAAAAACAATAGGTGCTGTCATCCTCATTTTATAGATAAGGAAACTGAGACAGTTACAGATTGGTGACTTATCTAAGATCAAATAGTTAGTGTCTGAGATCATATTTGAACTCAGGCCTTTCTGACTTAAGCTCAAGTATGCTCTGCTCCATTGTACCTAGTTGCCTAATTGTAAGTCAACCACAACACCCCCTATATCACAGGATTATCCCAATGATCAAATGAGAAAATGCATATAAAGGGCTTTGTAAACTTTATATCAAGATCCATTATTATTTCTTAATAAACAGACACATAAACAACTTTATCCTCATCTAGAAAGTCTACTGATCCTTGCAAAGAAGCAATATTAAAAAAAAAAAAAGAAGAAAAAGAAGAAGAATGCCTTGTCTAAATGAAGTTGAGCCAGTCTTCTGGAAGTAGTTTCACTGGGAACTGGTTTTGGAACATCAATTCTCAAAGTCAATACTCTAAGAAAAATCTGTAAGAAAAGACTCACCACTAAGAGAGGGAGCCAGCATGATCTATTCATAAGGGCACAGGCAATCAGAAGGGATAGATTCCAGACTTGTCTGTGCTCCTTCTGAGCTGTGTGACCTAAAGTAGCACCTTCATCTCTCTGAGCCTTAATGCTTTCATTTATGAAATTGGAATAATAATTCTGGCACTACCTGACTCCCAGGGTTATTGTGAAGACAGTGTCTTGTTACACTAATGAGAGAGAGAACTGATTAGAGAGGCAAGAAAGCAGCAGCTGTTGCCAATAGTCCTCACGGAACAATTTTCTCTCCTACTTGGTGACTTGGACCTACTCACACACTCACAAGCACTAACAATCTCTCACCAATTATGCCCCAATCCATACTTAGGGACCATTGGTTTCTCAGACCCTCTCTTTTCATACGTGGAGACTAGTGAAGTCTCAGAATCATTGTAATTGGTTATCCACATCTGCCAGAATTTGGTCATCAGAGCTCTCAAAGAGCTGACATGTCTCTGTGGATATTTGCCCTAAAACCCAGAACCTGAAAATAATCCAGCAAACTACACAGACTCATCTGCTCTGTCTGTTACTAGATCTCACTCTCTATACATTCAACATGAAATTGCTTCTGGAGATTTGCACTTAGATGCCCTTCCTTCTTCATGTATAGTTTATAGTATTCAACACTCCCCTCAGTTCTCTAAATCTGACCCCAAATCAGTTCTTTCTGTGTTTCTCCTAAATGTCTCAATTTCAATCTGTCTCCTGGAATCTCTCTCTTTTCTCTCCTATTCCTGCTCTGTCTCTTCTTTCCTCTTTCCCTCTTCTCTCTCTCTCTCTCTCTCTCTCTCTCTCTCTCTCTCTCTCCCTCTCTCTCTCTCTCTCTCTCTTTCTCTCTCTCTCTTTCTCTCTCTCTCTCTCTCTTTCTCTCTCTCTCTCTCTCTCTCTCTCTCTCTTTCTCTCTCTTTCTCTCTCTCTCTCTCTCTCTTTCTCTCTCTCTCTCTCTCTCTGTCTCTCTCTCTCTCTTTCTCTCTCTCTCTCTCTCTCTTTCTCTCTCTCTCTCTCTCTCTCTCTCTCTCTTTCTCTCTTTCTCTCTCTCTTTGTCTCTCTTTCTCTCTGATGTTCTCTCTCCCCTCTTCCTTTTTCTATTTCTCCCCCTTTCCTATCTGTGTTTGTATATTTTTGTTTCCATTTTATTCTATCCCTCCTTCTCTCTTCTTCACTGTTCACTTCCTTCCCAACTCTTTATTCTATTTTATTCACTCATTGACCATCACAGATACTCTCAGGAGACTGGATCCAGTCATATCATGCTGATAATAATCATTTAATAAATTTTTGATCAATATTTGATCAATCAAATATTATAGTTAATAATCCTAGACATGTGTAAAAATTATATCTTCTTAAACTATTGTCTGTCTTCCCCCAGCATTTGCAAAACTAACTCTCTGAAGCTGCCAAAGAAAGAAACCCCCACCTCCCATCTATCAGCGGATATTTATGCAGGACATTTATACTCCAGTGGTGGATCTTTATGCGTTGAAAAAAGGATGTGCAAGAGAAACTATTGAGCCTTCTTTGCAATAGAGCAAGAAAACTCTGGAGGTCTGTTGCTTTTCATTTTTTTTGGTGTGTCTGTGTTCTCCTATATTGTTTGTGTCCCTTGGGAAATTATGTATGCAAGACCATGCTATGATCTGCTTGAGGTCTTGGAAACAGAGCAACAGAAGGTGGGGTGAAGATGAATTTTTCCCAAGGTCAGTGATAACTATCTCTGAGAATGTCTTTCCATATTTTCCTTAGTTAGCTGTGTTGAGAGTTTCTGGGACCACATATTTGTAGACTTTGAAAACTCATAGAAATATGAGCTGTTGTTATTAATAGATCCAGGGAGAGTATAAGGTCCTTTCTGCTGCTAGGCAGACTGGTGACTTCTGAAATGAAAAGCCTAGAAATTCACTGAATTACCTACCACTAGCCTGAGAGGGTTTTCAGGACCCTAGACAACTCCATCCATTATTGGGTGGTATCAGGCTCCCAGCTAGCAGACAGTTGCTTTTATAAACAACAAAGAATTTCAGAATTGAAAGAGCATATAGTCTAACCTATATCTGAACAAGAATCTCCTATACAAATTCCCTTAAAAATAGTTAACTGGCTTCCATCTTAAGAGTTTTAGTAATGAGGTATACACTACCTCCTGAGGCAACTCATTCTATTTTGTGTCAGCTTTAATTGCTGAGAAGTAGCCACTCACTATATCTATCCCTTCCCCCATTAAAGTGAGTACTGCCTCTCTACAACTTTCATCAATTATTCTTAATTCTGCCCTCAGGTTAGCTCTTTTTCAACCTTGAATTTGATAAATATGACATTTATGCATTTCCTCAAGGACCACATCATATTCTCTCTTATATCATATTTACTTGTAGAACCATGACTTCTAAATCAACTGTAAATTCTTGAGCATAGGGACTATGCCATTTCTAATCTGTGTGTCTCCAGGACTGAACTTAGAAATGGACACAGTGGGTAATTCAGTTTATGAATTTGTGGAAATGAAGTCAGGGAATTTATCCTACTCTATATTCCTTCTTTCCTACAAATAAGTAAAATATGTGCTGTCATATTGAAAACTTGAACCAAATCTCTAGCTTTAGTTTTCAGCTTAAGCCTCATCTACTTTAGAAATCTTGCTCTAAATACACCAGCCTACAGACAGCAAGCAGCTAAACAAGGGCTAGATTCCAGATCTTCTGACTACAAATCAGTGTCTCTTCTCAGGTTAATGTGGTGCTTTGCTAATATTGGGTGCTTTTTAAATGCTTGTTGAATGAATGGTCCTTTTATTGGGAGTTAGAGGAATAAACTGATTGTCAGAAATAAAAGAATGTATCTTTGAAAACCATGAAGAGAAAGGGAAGAGAGGAATATTTGATGAAGTCTTTAATTAATTAATTAGTTGATTAACTAGCATTCTCAATGTATTGGCTGATTTTGGAGTAAAAGCTATAGGAAATCCACAGTGCATAATAGCATTGGGTCAAACCTTCCTTTAAAGATGAATAGATGAATGGAGACAGTGAATGGAAAAGAGCAGAAGGATTTAACGTGATGAAGGTAGAAGAGTCAGTAATGGTGAAGAAGTGGGAAATTCAGGCTCAGAAGTCAAGGAGATGAATGATTGCACCCTTAGTTTTTAGAAGAGTGGAGCTTTGATTTCTTCTGATCAATGATTCTCAGATTTATAAGGATACCCAAGCTTGGGAAGAAAGAAACAAGAACTTTCATGAAAATTTTCAAATTTATTGAAGTAATTAATAGTGTAACTTTTAATATACGAGTCTTTCAGACATTCAAAAACACAACTGTAGGCAAAACAAGCTATACTTTTTAAAGACACTTTTTTTCTAATTAAAGTACTTTAAGGGAAAAAGATGATGGTAATGGTGATATTAGTTATCCTGGAAATATTTGTAATACTTTTTTGTTGATCTTGATAATGATGATAATGGCAAGAGACATAATGGAGATACTGCTGATGATTGTTCATGCTGGATGTCTTAAGAGTATTGGAGGTTAAAGAAAATGGTTTCAATGCTAGAGATGCTGGTAATTTCAGCAATGCTAGTGGTAATGGTGAAAGCAGTTATTAATATTTTGAATTAAGGTACAGTGACCATACTTATAATATTTTCCATTTACATGAATCTGAAAAAGATAGTTACTATACTAGATGAATGTTAAGAACATCTTGATAGTTTAGAATGATGAAATTTAATAAGGGGAAATGTAAACCTCTTGCATTTAAATTAAAAAAAAATTGTACAATTACAAAATAAAAGAGACATCTAAGGATAACAGTCCAAATAAATGATAAATGTGAAGGGATTAGAAACCACAAGTTCAACAGAAGTAACCAGAGTGGTATAGTGCCCAAAATCTTTAATGTCACCTTAGGCTGAAGTGACAAGGGGATAGTTTCTAGTTATAAGGACATGAAAGTCCTCCTGTTTTCTCTAGTCAGAGCATTCAAGACCTAGTAGAAAGAGCACCAATTCAGCGAGAGTAAAATGAAGAGAGAGAATTTGGAATTCAATTTTTAAAAAAATGCTAAAATTGTCTTTACATGCAATGGGGGAAAGGAAAATATTATTTTTAAAAGACATTGTAGAAGTAGCAGGAAACGTATTTGTATGTTTAGAAAACATTTTTCACAATGAGAAAAGTACCAGAGATCACTCCATAGAAGGATCATTTGGATGTCCTGTGTATGGTTAGTGTAGAAAATAAAAGTGTTAGGAAGGACATAATCACTGATTTCATACATCTAAAATAATTCACAAAAAACAAGGTTTAAACATATTCCACATGGCCTTAAAGGGCAGAATGGGGAGCAATCAGTGGAAATTTCAGTGAAACAGCTTAAGGTTTTACTTAAGAATAAAAAAAAAACTTTCCTATAAACAAGAATATTTCAATGAAATTGTCTACTTTGTCATCAGTGATTTATGTGTTATTTGGTGCATAATATCTTCAACCATATGGCTATTTGTTATGAATGTTGGAGAAGGGTACCTTCCAACTCTGAGATTTTTCGAGCCTTTGTACTGAAAGATTGGTGATTATATATTAATTAAATATATAATTAGTTAAATATATAATAAAAATTAGATAATATTCTTATACTTACATAGAGACTTGAAGTTTATAAACTATGTTGCAGATATTGACTGAAAATAAATGAAACATGATTATTAAATCATACATTATATTACAAGTAGTAATATTAAATAATAAAAAATTAAATGTAGCCATATTCTCCTTTAAACCATTCACAACATAGTATTATGGCAAGAACAGTGGGTTTGGAGTCACAGAACTTGAGTTTAAGTTTCAACTCTGAAGATTAAGGTTTAAACCCCTGTGAAGTTGATTAAGAGTTGATTTAAGGGGCAGTTAGGTGTCGAAGTGGATAGGGCACCAGCCCTGAATTCAGAAGGACCCGAGTTCAAATCTGGTCTCAGACACTTAACACTTCCTAGCTGTGTGACCCTTGGCAAGTCACTTAACCCCAGCCTTGGGAAAAAAAAAAAAGAGTTGATTTAAGGATAAAAAACAAAACAGTGTGCTTTGTGCCACTTGTGTGATTTTTTTTTTTTTTACCAAGTCACAAAATTCCTTAGGCACTCAATTTCTTCATTTGTACCATGGTAAAGCTGAACTAAATGAACTCTAGGTCCTTTCTAGCTTGAAATTCGTGGAACTCTGAGCTATGCAACCATAAGATTTTCTTTCCCACTATAATGCACTGGATTTTATATTGATTACATATAACATTTAATTTAATTAATTTGATTTGATTTATCAATTTAATTAACAAAATAAAGATATTTATGTATGGTCTATTAATATAATTATAATATGTTATAATTATTATTCTAATGTAAACATATTCAATACATTATATTCAGAAAGATCAATCTCTTGTGATTGCACATATATAAAGATCATAAGTGTGTTTCATCTATTTCTCCAAATTGGACTCAAGGAAAATTTGACAAAGTTTGGTGAATTAAACATACTCATAGATAGATGATAGGCAGAACGATAGAAAAACAAAACCTTTATTAAGTGATTATGGTGTGCCATATGCTGTGCTGAGTGCCAGGGTACAAATAGAAATATATGACATTGTCCCTACTCTAATCTCAAGCAGTTCACTTTCTAATAAATAAAGGAAGAATGAAAGGATAGGTGAAATGGGAAGAGGTGGATGGGCAGAGGTTTATCCAAAGTAGAAAAAAGGGAGATGAATAGAAAGATGGAATCCATGCATGAATAAAGTGAAGTGTGGTTGATGATCTTTCTAAAATGATGGTTCCAAAAAGAGTTATCAAAAAAGAAGAGTGGGAGAAGAGTGGGTTAAAGGAAGGTATTGGGAAGACTTGTTAGAAGGCTATTTAAATATTTTTATTATGAAGCTTTATACTACAAAGGCAATAATGAGACTATAGAGGGTAGAACAAATTTGAGAATGGCAGAAGCTGGTTGGTAATAGATTTGATATGAAAGGTGGATGAGTCTATTATCACTACTAGGTTTTGATACTAATGGGAGACAAGATAAATGGTGGTACCATAGATTTATTTTGCTGTTTAGTTGATTAGTTATGTCTGACTCTTCATGACTCCTTTTGAGATTTTCTTGCAAATATATTGGTTTAACATTTCCTTTTCCAACTCATTTTATAGATAAAGAAACTGAAGCAAACAAGTTTAATTACTTATTCAGGATCAATTAGCTAGTAGGTATCTGAAACTGGAGTTGAATTCAAGTCCCAGTGACTCCAAGCCTGGTACTCTATCTACTGCACTAGCTAGTTGCCCAGATGCCATAGATAGAAGTAGTGATATCAGAAGGAAGAAAGAGGTTTAGAAAGAAAGACAAGCTTAATGATGGACATATTGAGATTGGAGGGCTAGCGGATTATACAGATGGACATGTCTTATAAGCAAGTGAGAGTATGAGTTTAGAGTATAGAAGACAAGTAACATAAGACTATAGAAGTATCAGTGAGATTTCCTAGGCAGATTGTAGCAAGAGTAAAAGATATCCTTTCTGCTCATCCATATATAAGAGATCAGAAAGTGGTAGAGGAGCTAGCAAAAGAAGAAGTAGTATTTAGAAAGATAAAGGAAAGGGAGCCCAGTGGAACAATGGTTGGATCACTGGCCCTGGAGATAGGAGAACTTGAGTTCAAATCCAGTGTAAGACACTTACTAGCTATGTGACCCCAGGCAAATTGCTTAACTTTAATTGCCCTTCTACCCCCACCAAAAAAAAAAAAAAAAAAAAAGGAGAAACTAAGACAATATTACAATATTCAGTTTTTCAAGATAATGGAGGGGGAAAAAATTACCTGCCAGACCAGTAATCCTCAAACTTTTTAAATAGGGGGCCAGTTCACTGTCCCTCAGACTGTGAGAGGGCCAGACTATAGTAAAAACAAAAGCTCCCACTCTGTCTCTGACCCTCAGCCCATTTGCCATAACCCCTAGGCTACATAAACATCCTCAGGCCGCTGCATCTGGCCCAATGGCCATAGTCTGAGAACCCCTGTGCCAGACCAAGGTAGGTAACAGTGTGGAAAACTCAAGAAAGATCAAGGTGAGGAGGGAAAAAAGCCCAGTGAATTTGGCTGTTGTGTCACCTTTGAATGGGAAGTTTCAGAACAGTGGTGGGGAGAGAGAACTACTCTGCAAGGAAATGCAGAGAAAGTTGGAAATGAAGAAATTCAATTGTCTTGTATGCAAGCTTTTATCAGAAACTTAGAAGCCAAGAGAGAGTCATCTTTAAGCATCCTGATCTATATCTTGTCACAACCTAGGTGACTATGAAGGAGAATCTGAAGCTGTTGACTATGCTGTCTGTATTCACTTAAATTCAATTCACAGGCAAGTCATGGCATCACTTCCCTGATTTCATGGCCCTCTTCAAGAATTAACAGCAGCAGGTAAGATGAATGAATATTGGGTTAAAAAAAATGAATTAGGGGGCAGCTAGGTGGCGCAGTGGATAGAGCCCCAGCCTTGAATTCAGGAGGACCAGAGTTCAAATCTGGTCTCAGACACTTAACACTTCCTAGCTGTGTGACCCTGGGCAAGTCACTTAGCCCCAGCCTCAGGGAAAAAAAAAAAAAAAAAAAGAAAAGAAAAAAAATGAATTAGCTGGAAGGAGAAGAAAAGACTTTTTAGAGTGGGGAAGATCTGAGCACATCTCTAGCCAGATAGGAAGGAGCCAATGGAGAAGTAGAGATTGGAGACACTTAAGGGGAAAGCTGTGCCTACTTAAGAAAAAATTAACTAGAATCAAAGGTGCAGGGAGAGTGATTAGCTAAAGGGAGTGAAAGGGATAGTCCTTCTTTCATCATAAGAAAAAAGGAAGTATTTTATATTGCTGGGCTGTTATTGGGAATGAAGGAGGGAATATATTGATATACGTTAGGTTGTCTCAGTCTTCCTAAATTAATTAGGAGATTATATCATGCTATCATGTGGGTAGGTGAGAGAAGTCAGAGTATAGCTAGGAATGAGAGGAAAGAAGTGATGGTTTGGGACATTCATCCTGATTAATAAGATGGGGTATCCAACAGTGTAACAGTAGCAATGAGAGTTAAATGAAGTTGCATACTATGAATATGAAGTGGGTGAAATCAGCTGCATTCAAATAAAGGTCAAAGGTATGCAAATTAACCCTGGCCTGTATTAATTCTGGGGCTGAGGAGCCAGGACTATTCAACTCATTCTTTAAAGAATGTCAGAGTTGAAAGCTATGGTTGCTTTCATAGGAATCACAGCACAAACTATTCATTTTGTGGGTAAGAAAACCAAGACCTGGGGATGGAGCAAAAATGGGGGAGAGAAAATAGGGTCTCACTTGAGCTCTCCCCCAAGTTCCTCCAAAGATCTTTAATAATATCCCCCCAAAAGTCTTGAGTGACAAAACTCACAAAAGGATAGGATGAAGCAATTTTCTAGCCAAAAACAGCTTAAAAGTTTGGTAGGAAAGGTCTGTCACACGGGGATGAGAGTAGAGCCACACCAGTACAGACCAGGTCCCAGCAAACCAGAAGCAGGAGTTAGGAGTGAGTGAATCAGCACCTGCAGTGGCTGCTTCTGAAGCTCTCAGCCCTCATAAGGTAAGGGTGTCAAGCAGCTGATTAGAAGATTACAGGGGGTTATTTGCTGACAATGGAGGCAGGACTCTTGTTGTTTTGCCCATATTCAGATTCATACTGCAGTCCCAGGTGGTATTCCCAGGATGAGGAGGAGCACTAACACATCAGAGCTTTTGGCTACACTTGTACACGGGTTCTCCCAGTGCTTGTGGTTCCTCCAAGACCAGAAGATTAGTAAATACACCTTTCTTTAGATCATACCATCTTGGTAAAACTGAAAACTTACAGGTCTCTAGAAGTATTTCTAAAGACAATTGCAAAAACCCCTCACACTTTGAACAGCACATTCTCCTCCCTGGAAGAAGAGTTAAAAATCAAGAAAAAGACTGGGGAAATGAACAAACAACAGAAAAATATCTGACCATAGAAAGTTACTATTGTGACATGAAAGATCAAAACATATACTCAAAAGAAGACAGCAAATTCAAAATTTCTACATCCAAAGCCTCCAAGAAAAATAGACCATGGAAGACCATGGAAGACCATGGAAGAGCTCAAAAAAGATTTCAAACTTTAAGTAAGAGAGAGAGAGGGGAAAATTGGGAAGAGAAATGAGAGTGATGCGAGAAAATCATGAAAAAAAGAGTCAACAGCTTCGTAAAGAACCCATTTAAAATACTAAAGGAAAAATACCCTAATAAAACAATTGCTCAAATGGTAAAGGAGATACAAAAATCCAATAAGGAGAAGAATGTTTTGAAAAAACTGAATTGACCAAATGGGAAAAGATATACAAAAAATTACCAAAGAGAACTCCTTAAAAAAGCAGAATTGGCCAAATAGAAAAGAAGGGATAAAACCTCATAGAATGAAATCATTCCTTAAAAACTCTGATTGAGTAAGTGGAAGTTAATGATTCTATGAGACACCAAGAAATAATAAGACAAAAACAAAAGAGAAAAAAATAGAAGACAATGTGAAGTTTCTCATGGGAAAAACAACGGACCTGGAAAATAGATCCAGGAGAGATAATTTTAAAATTATTAGACTACCTGAAAACCATAATTTAAAAAAGAGCCTACATAGCATTCTTCAAAAAACTGTCAAGGAGTATATATTTAAGACCGTCAGTAAGCATAATATGCAATAGAAATAAACTGCAACCTTTCCCAGTAAGATCAGGAGTGAAACAAGGTTGCCCACTATCACCATTACTATTCAATATAGTACTAGAAATGCTAGCCTCGGCAATAAGAGCCGAGAAAGAGATTCAAGGAATTAGAGTAGGAAATGAGGAAATTAAACTATCACTTTTTGCAGATGACATGATGGTATACTTAGAGAACCCCAAAGACTCTGCTAAAAAGCTACTAGAAATAATTCAAAATTTCAGCAAAGTGGCAGGATACAAAATAAATCCACATAAATCCTCGGCATTTTTATATATCACTAACAAAATGCAACAGCAAGAGATACAAAGAGAAATTCCATTCCAAACAAATGTTGAGAGTATAAAATATTTGGGAATCCATCTACCAAAGAAAAGTCAGGAATTATATGAGAAAAATTACAAAACACTTGCCACAAAAATAAAATCAGATTTAAATAATTGGAAAGACATTCAGTGCTCTTGGATAGGCCGAGCGAATATAATAAAGATGACAATACTCCCCAAACTAATCTATTTATTTAGTGCTATACCAATCAGACTCCCAAGAAACTATTTTAATGACCTAGAAAAAATAACAACAAAATTCATATGGAAGAATAAAAGGTCAAGAATTGCAAGGGAACTAATGAAAAAAAACTCAGAGGAAGGTGGTCTAAGTGTACCTGATCTAAAGCTATATTATATAGCAGCAGTCACCAAAACCATTTGGTATTGGCTAAGAAATAGACCGGTAGATCAGTGGAACAGATTAGATACAAAGGACAAAAAAGGGTACATCTATAGCAATCTAATCTTTGACAAACCCAAAGATTCCAACATTAGGGATAAAAATTCATTATTCGGAAAAAACTGTTGGGAAAACTGGAAATTAGTATGGCAGAAATTAGATATGGATCCACACTTAACACCATATACCAAGATAAGATCAAAATGGGTCCATGATTTAGGCATAAAGAGGGAGATAATAAATAGATTAGAGGAACAGAGGATAATCTACCTCTCAGACTTGTGGAGGAGGAAGGAATTTATGACCAGAGGAGAACTAGAGATCATTATTGATCACAAAATAGAAGATTTTGATTACATCAAACTAAAAAGTTTCTGTACAAATAATACGAATGCAAACAAGATTAGAAGGGAAGTAACAAATTGGGAAAATATTTTTAAAAACAAAGGTTCTGACAAAGGTCTCATTTCCAAAATATATAGAGAACTGACCATAATTTATAAGAAACCGAACCATTCTCCAATTGATAAATGGTCAAAGGATATGAACAGACAATTCTCAGAGGAAGAAATTGAAACTATATCCACTCACATGAAAGAGTGTTCCAAATCACTACTGATCAGAGAAATGCAAATTAAGACCACTCTGAGATACCACTACACACCTGTCAGATTGGCTAAGATGACAGGAACAAATAATGACAAATGTTGGAGGGGATGTGGGGAAATTGGGACACTAATACATTGCTGGTGGAGTTGTGAAAGAATCCAGCCATTCTGGAGAGCAATCTGGAATTATGCCCAAAAAGTTATCAAACTGTGCATACCCTTTGACCCAGCAGCGCTACTACTGGGATTATATCCCAAAGAAATACTAAAGAGCGGAAAGAGACATATATGTGCCAAAATGTTTGTGGCAGTTCTTTTTCTTGTAGCTAGAAACTGGAAGATGAATGGATGTCCATCAGTTGGAGAATGGTTGGGTAAATTGTGGTATATGAAGGTTATGGAATATTATTGCTCGGTAAGAAATGACCAGCAGGAGGAATACAGAGAGGCCTGGAGAGACTTAAATCAACTGATGCTGAGTGAAATGAGCAGAACCAGAAGATCACTGTACACTTCAACAACAATACTGTATGAGGATGTATTCTGATGGAAGTGGAAATCTTCAACATAAAGAAGATCCAACTCACTTCCAGTTGATCAATGATGGACAGAGGTAGCTACACCCAGAGAAGAAACACTGGGAGGGGAATGAAAATTGTTAGCACTAATATCTGTCTGCCCAGGTTGCATGTACCTTCGGATTCTAACGTTTATTGTGCAACAAGAAAATGATATTCGCACACATGTATTGTACCTAGACTATATTGTAACACATGTAAAATGTATGATATTGCCTGTCGTCGGGGGGAGGGAATAGAGGGAGGGGGGGTAATTTGGAAAAATGAATACAAGGGATAATATTATAAAATATATATATATATATATATATAATAAAAAAAAACTGTCAAGGGAAATTGTCCTGATATTCTAGAACCAGAGGATAAAATAAATTTGAAAGAATCTACTGAATACCTCCTGAAAAGGATCCCAAAATGAAAATTCCTGGGAATCTTATAGCCAAATTCCGAAGCTCCTAAGTCAAAGAGAAAATATTGCAAGCAGTGAGAAAGAAACAGTTCAAGTGTCATGAACCCACATTCAGGATAGCACAAATTTAGCAACTTCTACATCAAGAGGACTTGGAATATGATATTCCAGAGGGCAAAAAAGCTAGCATTACACTAAGCATCACTTTGATGCAAAACTGAGTATAATCCTTCAGGAAGAAAATGATTATTCAATGAAACAGAGGATGTCCAGCATTCTTGATGAAAAGACCAGAGCTGAATACAAAGTTTGACTTCCAAATAACAAGACTTCAGAGAAACATCAAAAAGTAAACAGGAAAGGAAAATTATAAAGGATTTAATAGGGTTAAACTGTTTACATTCCTTGATGGGAAGATGATACTTATAACTCTAAGAACTGTGTCATTATTAGGAAAGTTTCAAGGAATTTGTGTGTGTGTGTGTGTGTGTGTGTGTGTGTGTGTGTGTGTGTGTGTGCAGTTAGAGAACACACATGCAGAAGTGTAAATTGACTATGATGGAAGATATCTTTAAAAATAAAATTAAAGAGTAAAAAAAAAAAGAGGAATGTATTGGGAGAAAGGGAAAGGGAGGGGTAGAAGGTAAATTATCTTACATAATAAAGGCAAAAAAAGATCAATTATAATAGAGGAGAAGATGGGAGGATCACAGGGAAATGTTTGAACCTCATTTTCATTGAAATTGGCTCAAAGTGGGAAAACATTCAATTGCATATAGAAATCTATCTTACCCTGAAGAAAAGTAGAAAGGGAAGAAAATAACAGAAGGCAGGATGCTCATAAAAAGGAGGGTAGACTGGAGAGACAATAGTTAGAAGAAAAATACTATTGAGGAAGAACAGGATGAAAGGAGAGAGAAAATAGAACAAATGGGGGAAAGGATGGAGGGAAGTAAAATTAACAATCATAACTGTAAAAAAATTCAGAGCATAAACGTCTCATCTTTCAAATAAATAGAGAATTGAGTCCAATTTATAAAAATAGGAGCCATTCCCTAATTGACAGATGAGCAAAAAATATTAATAGTCTGAAATACTCTGAAAACTGACCAGTAATCAACGATATGCTCTAAATCACTATTTAGTGAAGAGATTGCAAATTAAAGCAATGCTGAGGTACAATTTCATATCTATTAGATTGACTAATAGAACAGAAAAGGAAAATGATAAATGTTGTCAGGAATGTGGGAAAACTGAGACATTATTGCATCATTGGGAGAATTGTGAACTGATTCAACCATTAGGTAGAATAATTTGGAACTAATCCCAAATATTTATAGGAGTTCTTTTCTGATGGCAAAAAAATGGAAATTGAGCGGATGCCCATCAATTAGGGAATGGCTAGACAATTTGTTGTATATGATGTGAAGAAAGATTATTGTGATATAAAATATGATATAGAAACTCTCAGAAAAACCTAGAGAAATTTCCATGAATTGATGATGCAAAGTAAAATGAGTAAAATCAGGAGAAAAGTGTACATAGTCACAGCAATATCATAAGATGTTCAATTGTGAATGATTTAGCTATTCTAAGCAATAACAATGATCTAAGACAATTCTGAAGGACTTGTCCTGAAAAATGCTATCCACAACCAGAGAAAGAACTGATGGAATCTGAATGAAGATCAAAACATCCCTTTTTTTTACTTTTTTACTTTTTCTTGGGTTTTTATTTTGGTCTGTGTTTTCTTTTACAACATGACTAATATGGAAATATGTTTTTCATCATTACATATGTATAATCTATAGCAAATTGCTTGCCTTCTCAATGAAGTAGATTGAAAGGGAGGGAGAGAATTTGGAACTCAATTTTTTAAATGAATGCTGAAGATTGTTTTTACATGTAACTGAAGGAAAATAAAATATTCAGGTTTTTTTTTAAAGATTAATAAAAGAAAACTGAGGTCTGGCACCAAGCTGCTTCACGATTCATTGAGTCTTAAATCCTCTAAAAATGGAAGAGAGCAATCAACTCTCTTCTAAGTCTTCTTAGAGCCTGCTGCTTTGGTTTCATTCTCATTCTCAGTCAACAGCTCAGTACCCTAGCTGCCTGGGCAGGATCTTTGCTATGACCTCTTCCTTTGGACAGCTGAGAAGCTTCAAAAAGCAACTATAAGAACAGAGATTTAATACTTTCTTCCCAGCCTAATTCAAGTTTCTCAGCTTTAACGAGAACTGAAGCTCAGGGGACAATAAGAATTTTTCTAAAGCATGTTGTACTCTCTGGGACCAATTTGTTGCTTACTGGTCAGGGTTTAGAGGGGCTTTGGAATTGACATTATTAGAATCACAATATAATAGAGTCAAGATGTAATGCAGTCCAAATTTTTCATGTGCAAAAAAGGGTAAACTGAGGCACAGAAAGGGAAATTAGGCCTTCTTTTAGGTTGTCATATTGTTCAGTCATATTGAGTAAGCTATGACTTGAATGAAGGGACATGCTGACTCTTAGTTTATGTCTCTGACTCTGGGCTATCTCTCATTTGTCTGCTGATAGATATAGTGCAAATATAAACAACACAGTAATCTATGCCCTCTCCAGAACTTGAACTACCCAGTACATTTTCTCTCCCTTCCTTTATTACAATTTTGGGTAGGTGCTTATTCCCTACATGAGAGATTAGGACTAACAGATAACGCAAATCAACAATAATTTATTAAGTGCTTATTCTGTGTTAGATACTGCTGTTATTCATCAATTACTCTATTAGTCAAGAAGATCTGAATAAACTTAGGGGAAGTATGGAACTGTATTCAGTTTTGTAATGGAATATAAACTCAGGAAAAATAGAGTATCAAGATATCTCCCCCCCAAAATTGTAGGAAGCTTATGAATTCTGTCTTCTGCCCTGTTCTGACTTATTTCAAGTACTGTATTCAAGTCTATTAATCACAGTTTAGGGAAAATGTTAATAAGCTGGAGTAACCAAAAGGTTGAGAGAATTGTGGACCAAGGTACACTATAAATACCAACACTATTTGGGTTACTCATCACTGAAGAGAGGATTCTGGATTCCCTTAAAGCCAGACTCTTTGAAAGTGATAGCAGCTTCCTTTATGAAGACCCTGTGGGCATCCTGGGAAAATATCCTACAGTAAAGAAATTATCTCCCTGCTCTCCCCACAGACAAGAATTTTATCCATTGTTATCTTCTTAGAATGAGAACTCTGGAACTTCACTTTATAATGTATTTCATTGTGTGTTCTGGACCAAAGCTCAGAAATCAAGATCGACTCCTCCCTCCCATCAGAGCAGACACAGAGGAGCACTCTGATCTCCTTGTCTCCTTCCCCCACCTTCTTTGACTCTGTTCTGAATGTGCCCCCATCCCTTCAAACCTATCCTTGAACTTAAATAATAAATATCAATTTATGAAAGTAAATATATATATATACATATATATATATATTAGTTTGCAAATTGTTTTCCAAATAGTATCTCATTTTTTGTTAAAATAATTCTGGGAGTTAGGTGCTAACATTATCCCAATTTTTCAAATAAGGAAATTGAGGTTGACAGAGGTTAAATAACTTGCTCAGGGTCACACAGTTAAAATATATCTAAAATTGAAATTGAACTCAGGTTTTCCTGATTTTTGGTCCATATCTTGTCCACTGTGAAACCCAGTCTTGCACACCTTATCTCAGAATTATAGTAAGGCAAGTACTTTTGGGGGAAAATGCATTTATAATAATAGTTGACATTTATAAAACACTTTAAGGTTTTCAAGTCATTTGCATATAATATATTATTAAATGTCAAAGCTATAAGGATTTAGGACTAAAAATTTACAATTTTGAGACTAAGAACATGGAGTTGGGAGGGAGAATTAAGAAGAAGCTCAGCTAAAGGCGGTATCTCATTGGAGGCCATACATCCTACTGTCATCTTTCACCTTTAACTTCCTTCTCCTCCTCCTCCTACAAGCAGGAATTTTGAAGCCCAAAGTCCAAAACTCCTTAACCCCCAATTTCTAAATCCAAACATACCAGACAGTTCCCACCAAAACACCAAAGTTCCAAATTCCATATCAAAATATAGGGATTCTGCTAATACATTCTGATTCAAAAGCAGATCAAATCATTCTCCACCCTGTGGGATTCATTCCCCCATCCTGGTCTCACATTCTCATATTTGTAGGTTCCAGTTTGTATATCAAGCTCCTTCCAGATGTTTTTTGCTTGCTTGTTCATTATTAAAGATAGTTTGCCTTTTTTGCCTAGGCTGAAAGTTCAAAGCCTAATCATGGCTCATCTGTAAGAAAGCTTTGTTCTATTCCATTTCTTGTCTGAGCATGTTCATTCTTCCTTAACAATTTCCCAATCCTCATAACTTTCACCTCTTTTCTAAATATCTCTACCCTCTCAATGTGGTTTAATTATATATTGTTGTAGTCCATTTCTAATATTTTCAATTCTCTGTTCGCTATCTACAAACTCATCTATATCTGATAAACTTTCAAACATTTCATCCACATCCTCAATTTAATAGAAACCTGTTTTTCTCCTGGGAATATCAAAAATCTTTCACTGATGGCCACTCCTCCCATTAACCTGACCTTCAGGGACAAAAAGGAGAAATGGTATTCCCCTTGCCCCGAAGGACCATTTTCCCAACCTTTTCTCCCACACAACTCTCAATGATCTTTCTTCTTTCAAGATCCCTGCAACTACTTCTACTGACTTCCTTATCCTTGTTGTTGTCCTATGCTGACCTTCAGTCCATTTTCTCAACTTTTTTTAATGTTCTATACATGACTTCCAGTCTTCCTTTTGACACTTCCAATTATCATTGGGGATTTCAATAATCATGTTGACAATTTTTCTAATCTCAGCTGCTTCAGCTTTTAATAACTTTTTTTCTCTGCTCCACTTAGGAAAAAGCACTGACTGACCCCTTAGACCTAAACACCTCTCAGAATTCCTCTACCTCCAAAATTAGTAACTCTGACATTCCATTCTCTGCTCAAAACTTCCTATTCTTGTAGCCTTTACACTTTCTTATTCACAATAAAATTCCCTCATCGTAGTATCATTCACCTTCACAACTCCCTACTTTATTTCTCACTAACAATTCCAAATCATTTCTTCTATCTTCCCACCACCAATTTTACTCACAACTAACACTTAAAGCAATGTGCCTCTCTGAGCATATTGAGACTAACCAACATTTGTCAACCCTCAATTCCCTTAATTCATTCCTTATAATCTGTAATCATAACCAACCACCTATTCCTCCTTATCTCTGGTATCAGAAGAAAACATATCTCTAATATTTAATAAGGCTAACATCTCTTCCTAGACCCTCAATCCCAAAGCCACTGAACTCCAGGGTCTCAGTCCATCAGAAATCCCTGCCATTGCTCATGCATCTTCAATCCCTCCCTTATGGTCTACTGATAATCTCTGTGCAAACATTTATCAGGTTTTCCTCTCATAAAATAAATGTCCCTTGATTATTTTAGTTCACTTAGCAGTAGCCGTTAATCTCTCCTCTTGTACTAAATGTCTTAAAATAATGGTCTATACTGGTCCTCGTACCTCCTCTGTGTCACAAGCTTCTCAAACAACTTTAATCAGGCTTTTCTACTCCTGCAATTCTCTTAGAATTGTTCTCCTAAGGGTTATAAGTTCTTAATTGTGAAGTTCAAAGTTTCTCATTGTTAAAGTTGTTTTGGGGACATTTTTTTAACCATTCATTGTCAGTTTTCAAAAAGAACTTAGCAAGGTGGACAGAGAGCTAGGCTGAAGTCAAATAGAATAGTTTCAAGTCTTTTTTATGACTCTAGGAAAGTCACTTAATCACTCACTTGTCTTAAGTCAATGCTTTTATTTATTAATTTTTTTGAATCAGAAAAAGAGCATTTCATCCATGTGAGTATATTTACTTATCTATAAATTATATACATTATTAATGAACCACCATTATTTACAATATAGAACATTCATAAAATAGACATTTAAGGGAGATAAGATTAAAATATAATAAAGTTGGATCATAGAGTCAACGAGGAGCCATTAGAATGATTGTCTAGAGAAGAGTCAGGATCAGATCATTGCTTTAAGAAAATCACTTGAGCAGCTCTTTGGAGAATGGATTGGAGTAGGAAGAGACTTAAATCAGAGAAACTAAATAAAAGGCTACTAAGACAGTCTAGTGAAGAAATGATGAGAATGTGAACCAAGGTACTTGTTTTGTGAATGAAGGGAAAGGACAAATTTCAAGAGAAGTTTGTGGAAGCAAAAATTAAAAGATTTGGGACTATTTGGATGAGGTAAAATAAAGCCAAGAACCAAGGATGTCCCAAGGTGGCAAACTTGGGTAATTGGAGGGATAGAGGTGCCCATAGTAGTAATAAGGAAGTTTGGAAGAAGGTTGAGTTTGGGGAGAAAGATAGTATAATAATATGCAAACATGTCATAGCTATTTATCAACTGGGAACTTGTTCTGTCTCAACCAAAATGAAAGAACTCTTACTCACCAGCCCAGAGTCCAACTTCTGAGTAAAAACTTTTTGATTCATGAGATAGTAGCAGATAAACTGGGGATGGGGGGAGGGGAAGATTAGAAAGAAGGGATGAATTTTCCTACTAACACTTACACAGCTACTACCATCAGTGCCTGTAAATTATAGCTGCCCTAAATGCCCTGAAACTAAAAGGGGGTAGTAGGAGGGAAGGCAGGCTATAAACGTTACACAGGGGAAAGGAGTAAATAAAAGGAATACTAGAAAATTAGGCTAGGATGGGTAGATATAGTTATGTTGGAAGCAAACACCTTATCTTCTCATTTGCTGATTGGTTGATTATATACTTCTTGGGTTCAAGCCATAATTTTCTTAGGTGAAAAGCCAGTGTCCCGCTAACTACTTAGAAGACCAGTGTCCTAGGTAATCTCTAATTTGCAGAGCTAAAAATAGTTGCAGAAAAGGTACTGATCTGCATCAAAAAGGAGATTTTCTTACTGGGAGTTCTTTTTAGGAAAAACTCACAAGTGGAGACCTTCCTCACCCCCACAAAGATACTGATCTTATTAACATTATAGTAATCATTCTTTTGGCTCTGCTTCCTTTACCCTGAATTTCTTACTAGTCTTTTTTTTTTTCTTTCTTTGTTTATCTAGTGCTTACTACAAGTCCTGAAAAATACTAAGTATTTAATAATTGGTTGATTGTCTTCCCACATTTGTCTTAATTCTTCCTTTCTTCATTCCTTAAAGTACCATCATATACCCCCAACCAAAAATTAAACTTGAAATACAAAAATTAAAAGGAGAAATCAATAATATTGAAAGTAAAAAAACTATTGAATTAATAAATAAAACCAAGAGTTGCTTTTATGAAAAAGCCAATAAAATAGATAAACCTTTGGTAAATTTGATCAAAAAAAAAGAAAGAGGAAAATCAAATTGATAGTCTTACAAATGAAAAGGGGGATCTTTCCACCAATGAAGAGGAAATTAGAGAAATAATAAGGAGTTACTTTGCCCAACTTTATGCCAATAAATTTGATAACTTAAGTGAAATGGATGACTTCCTCCAAAAATATAGGCTCCCTAGATGAACAGAGGAGGAGATAAATTGCTTAAATAGTCCCATTTCAGAAAAAGAAATAGAACAAGCTATTAATCAACTCCCCAGGAAAAAATCCCCAGGGCCAGATGGATTCACATGTGAATTCTACCAAACATTTAAAGAACAATTAGCCCCAATGTTATATAAATTATTTGAAAAAATAGGGGATGAAGGAGTCTTACCAAACTCCTTTTATGACACAGACATGGTACTGATACCTAAACCAGGTAGATCGAAAACTGAGAAAGAAAATTATAGACCAATCTCCTTAATGAATATTGATGCTAAAATCTTAAATAAGATATTAGCAAAAAGACTTCAGAAAATCATCTCCAGGATAATACACTATGATCAAGTAGGATTTATTCCAGGAATGCAGGGCTGGTTTAATATTAGGAAAACTATTAATATAATTGACCATATTAATAATCAAATTAATAAGAACCATATGATCATCTCAATAGATGCAGAAAAAGCATTTGACAAAATCTAACATCCATTCCTACTAAAAACTCTTGAGAGTATAGGAATAAATGGACTATTCCTCAGAATAATCAGGAGCATATATTTAAGACCTTCAGTAAGCATAATATGCAATAGAAATAAACTGCAACCTTTCCCAGTAAGATCAGGAGTGAAACAAGGTTGCCCACTATCACCATTACTATTCAATATAGTACTAGAAACGCTAGCCTCGGCAATAAGAGCCGAGAAAGAGATTCAAGGAATTAGAGTAGGAAATGAGGAAATTAAACTATCACTCTTTGCAGATGACATGATGGTATACTTAGAGAACCCCAAAGACTCTGCTAAAAAGCTAAATCCACATAAATCCTCGGCATTTTTATATATCACTAACAAAATGCAACAGCAAGAGATACAAAGAGAAATTCCATTCCAAACAAATGTTGAGAGTATAAAGTATTTGGGAATCCATCTACCAAAGAAAAGTCAGGAATTATATGAGAAAAATTACAAAACACTTGCCACAAAAATAAAATCAGATTTAAATAATTGGAAAGACATTCAGTGCTCTTGGATAGGCCGAGCGAATATAATAAAGATGACAATACTCCCCAAACTAATCTATTTATTTAGTGCTATACCAATCAGACTCCCAAGAAACTATTTCAATGACCTAGAAAAAAAAACAACAAAATTCATATGGAAGAATAAAAGGTCGAGAATTGCAAGGGAACTAATGAAAAAAAACTCAGAGGAAGGTGGTCTAAGTGTACCTGATCTAAAGCTATATTATATAGCAGCAGTCACCAAAACCATTTGGTATTGGCTAAGAAATAGACCAGTAGATCAGTGGAACAGATTAGATACAAAGAACAAAAAAGGATACATATACAGCAACCTAATCTTTGACAAATCCAAAGATACCAACATTAGGGACACAAATTCATTATTCGGAAAAAACTGTTGGGAAAACTGGAAATTAGTATGGCAGAAATTAGATATGGATCCACACTTAACACCATATACCAAGATAAGATCAAAATGGGTCCGTGATTTAGGCATAAAGAGGGAGATAATAAATAGATTAGAGGAACAGAGGATAATCTACCTCTCAGACTTGTGGAGGAGGAAGGAGTTTGTGTCCAAGGGAGAACTAGAGATCATTATTGATCACAAAATAGAAGATTTTGATTACATCAAACTAAAAAGTTTCTGTACAAATAATACTAATGCAAACAAGATTAGAAGGGAAGTAACAAATTGGGAAAATATTTTTAAAAACAAAGGTTCTGACAAAGGTCTCATTTCCAAAATATATAGAGAACTGACCCTAATTTATAAGAAACCGAACCATTCTCCAATTGATAAATGGTCAAAGGATATGAACAGACAATTCTCAGAGGAAGAAATTGAAACTATATCCACTCACATGAAAGAGTGTTCCAAATCACTACTGATCAGAGAAATGCAAATTAAGACCACTCTGAGCACTACACACCTACACACTACACACTACACACTACACACTACACACTACACACCTGTCAGATTGGCTAAGATGACAGGAACAAATAATGATAAATGTTGGAGGGGATGTAGGGAAACTGGGACACTAATACATTGCTGGTGGAGTTGCGAAAGAATCCAGCCATTCTGGAGAGCAATCTGGAATTATGCCCAAAAAGTTATCAAACTGTGCATACCCTTTGACCCAGCAGCGCTACTACTGGGATTATATCCCAAAGAAATACTAAAGAGCGGAAAGAGACATATATGTGCCAAAATGTTTGTGGCAGCTCTTTTTGTTGTAGCTAGAAACTGGAAGATGAATGGATGTCCATCAGTTGGAGAATGGTTGGGTAAATTGTGGTATATGAAGGTTATGGAATATTATTGCTCTGTAAGAAATGACCAGCAGGAGGAATACAGAGAGGCCTGGAGAGACTTAAATCAACTGATGCTGAGTGAAATGAGCAGAACCAGAAGATCACTGTACACTTCAACAACAATACTGTATGAGGATGTATTCTGATGGAAGTGGAAATCTTCAACATAAAGAAGATCCAACTCACTTCCAGTTGATCAATGCTGGACAGAGGTAGCTACACCCAGAGAAGGAACACTGGGAAGTGAATGTAAATTGTTAGCACTAATATTTGTCTGCCCAGGTTACATGTACCTTCGGAATCTAATGTTTATTGTGCAACAAGAAAATGATATTCACACACATGTATTGTACCTAGACTATATTGTAACACATGTAAAATGTATGGGATTGCCTGTCATCGGGGGGAGGGAATAGAGGGAGGGGGGGATAATTTGGAAAAATGAATACAAGGGATAATATTATAAAAAATATATATATAATAAAAATTTTAAAAAAAAGTACCATCATATTCCCAGGTCTTTATCTACCTCAGTCTATTTAGTCATTTTTCAGTTATTTGACGTGTACTTTCTATCCAATTTATTCTAACAACTAACATTGCTCTGAATACTTTTGAACATTTGGCTCTTTTTTGCTGTTAATAATCTTCTTTAGCTATAGTCTTAGTAGTAGAAACTCTGAGTTAAAGGTTATGAACAATTTAGTAACATTTCTTGCATAATTTAAGTCATTCTTCAGAATAATTCACAGCTTCACCAGCAGTGAATTAGTTTGCCTGTCTTTGGACAGCCTCTCCAACAACAAGTTTTCCCATCTTTTATCATCTTTGCCAGTTTGATGAGTGTAAGGTGATACATCAAGGTTGTTTTAATTTGCATCTCTCTGATTACTAGAGATTTTTGAACATTTTTTCAGGTAGTTGTCGAGTTTATATTTATTTTTTTGAAAACTGCTCATGTCTTTTGAAGACATGTCTATTGGGGAACAGCTCTTAATCAAAGCATTTTGTTTGAATATGTAAGAATTTTATTAAAATTGTAATGCAAAACATTTTTCTTAATTCTAATTAATTTTCAATTTTTTCTAAGTTCAACTACCTTGGTTTTACATGTAAAATGTTTTATTAACATTAATTGATATTATAATGTTTTTTTTCTTTTTATAAGGCTTCATTTTTAATAGTTATTAACCTTTTTTTTTTAACTTCTCAATATATACTCCTTTGTTATTCTGTCCTCACTTGGCTATAGAGATACCATAATGTCCAATTTCAACCTCTCCCTATTTTTTTATTTGAATGCTCTTAAAAAAAAAGACTTTCCTTGATGCTCTTATATTTGCTTTCCCTCCATTTTTTGCCTGAATTATTTCATCCAATCTTATATAGGGTTTCTATGTAAGTGACATACAACCTTTTTTCTTCAGTTGTCTCTTCTATTTTGCACTCCAGATGTTCTCTCAATGTCCTTACAGACCATTAACCATCTGGATATTCTACCAACACCTCAAATTCAACATGTCTAAAACTGAGCTTATCATTGCTATAATGCTGGATAAAGCACTGGGTCTGAAGTCAGGAAAATCTGAGTTCAAATCCTATTGTAAACATTTATTAGCTATGTGACCCTGGACAGATCACTTAGTCAGCCTCAATTTTGTCAGCTGTGAAATGGGAAAATAGTAGTGCTAACCTCCTAGGGTTCTTGTGGATGAAACAAACAGTGCTGATAGAATAGGAATTGTTGTTGAATAATCTCAATGGTGTCTGAGTCTTCATGACTCCAAACACTTGGAGTATTTTGCCATTTCCTTCTCCAGCTCATTTTATAAATGAGGAAACTGAGGCAAATAGTGTTAGTGACTTGCCCAGGGTCACATAACTGGTGTCTAAACTAAGATTTGAACTCAAATCTTCCTGACTCCAGACCTAGTGCTCTATCTACTGTTCCACTTAGCGGCCCATAGATAGTAGGTATTTATTAAATGTTTGCTCCCTTTTCTCTTTCCCTGCTTACTACCCCACCATTTATCCTGCCTTGCATATTTGCAACACATAGATTTTTTTTTCCAGTCTTTTGCCTCTCATTCAATCAGTTGTTTTGCCTATTGATCACTTTCAACAATGTTATGCAATGTCATTAGGACACTGACCTTGACTAATACTCTTCAAAGTACAGTATATGCACCCCAAAAACAGTATGATCGATTAAAATGTGCATATTCCCAAGAATGTGCAAGAGGATCCATTGTGTTACAGGAAGGAAATATGAGATTTGAATAGAGCAACTCAGTTGCTCAGCTTTGCTTAAAGCCATCACTGCCTCTGTTACTCTCCTTTCCAGTCTTGGCCCATCATGACCTACCTAGGATAGTCAGCCATTCCTACTATCCCCCAAGTAGGTAAGTAAATAGGTAGACATTTATACTTGGACCCAGCCCTTGCCCCTGCACAGCCCTCTTCTTCCTCACCCATTCCTAATGCAGCAAGTCACTAAATTTCTTAATTCCCCTGATTTGGGCCGAAAGAAACTTTGTATTACTAGTAAAATAAACCATATTTTAAAATGATATTTCACTCTTTTATATGTTTATTATATCTTTTCTTCTGTACATATTAGAACAGTAGTAAAAGAAAAAGCAAATATTAAAATTAAAGTTCAATTAAAAAATAAGTAGGTACAAGCTTATTTTTTTACTGACAGAAGTATATACTATCAAAAACATTTAGAGACCTGGCCTGAATAATTGTAATAGTTATATTACAGATATTTCTTTCTACTTCCATACATTCTGCATATCATGTAAGAATAATTTTTCTTGTATTAAGTCTTTCCTTATCACTGTTTCTTCAAACAGATTCAGTATTTGCCTATTGTCTAAAAAAAAGGCAACAAGGTCTTAAGTATTAATTAAGTATAAACACTGTGCTAAGCATTGGAGAGCTAAATACAGGCAAAAAGAAATATTCCCCCTGACCTCAGATAGCTTACATATTAGAAGGTGAAAACAACACAAAAACAAGCAGGAAAAAGGGAAGGCAGATGACTCAGCAGAGGAATGATTAAAGGCTGAAAGTCAAAAATGAAGCCAGAAAAAGAATAATATATAGCCAGCCTGAACCCCATCCTAAAAATGAAGGAGCCAGGAAGACCTCAAGAGTAGAAAGGAAATTATAGTTTAAGAAGACCCCAGATTCTGCCCAGGATGATTGGGCTGTTTATGCATGGTGGCAAAGTTCTAAGAGTCAGAAGCAAAGTCATGAATGGAACAAAAAGTGACCTAAGTTCATCCCCAATATGAAGGCTTTAGGATGAACTCACCCTCAAAGTCCAAACACCATCCCCTTTCTTGATATTTAATATTGTCCACAATAAAATGCCACTTAATAGCCAAAGTTCCTTATGTAATTACCTTCCATACAATTCCATTTCAACCGTATTTTGCAGCTTTAAATCCTTCCAATATATTCTGTAACTTCTCCATTTTTTGTTCAGGATTTTCCCGATTTTTGAATGCTCTTCTTCCCCCTCTTGACTTGTAGATTTCCTACTCAATCTTTAAAATCTATCTCAAATGTCCTTTCCTCTGAGAAGCTCTCTTCCCTATCAATAAGGATCGTATCCCTATAATTTCAAGTAGCTTTTTTTTAATACCTCTCTAATGAACTTATCACATAATATTACATGTCCCAATTATTTATGACAATAACTTTTCTTGCTACTGGACTGTGAGATTCATAGGGGAAGAAATAGATTCTTTCTGAACTTTGTATCACTTCCCCCAAAATTAGCACATTATCTGTGATTGAGATATTTTCTTGAGATGTACAACAGAATGTCATAGATATGAGTCTGTATAAATCATCTTATCTAAATTCCTAATATTATGCTTGATTTCATTGAAAAATTTTATTTTACATCACTTTAATTTCTGAATATATGCTCTTTTCTTTACTCTTATGACAAAGAATTCAGCAAAACTAACTAACATATTGATTATGAAAAAAATACATACTATGGATGATTCAATCTTCTTTATTCAGTCCTCATCTCAGTAAAGAAGAGAAGGTTATGCATTTTCTCATGCCTTCCTTAGGGTCCAATCTGGTCCTTATAATTATAGAACATTCAAGCTTGGTTTTTTTTTTTTTGGTTTCCATTTATGATGTCAATTGTGTACATTGTTTTCCTGATTGTGCTTTCTTACTTTGTTCTGCATCAATTTATATGTCTCCCCATAGTTCTCTAAATTCATGTTCATCATTTCTTGAATTCAGTATTATTCCATTATATACATGTACCCATTCTCTCATCATTGCATCATTTTCATTTTAAATTGGATAAAATTGAGATCCAGAGAAGAAAAAAAATCTATATGTCATACAGTATCATTGGCTGACCCCAGATCTCCTCATTCCATATCCTGGAATCTTTCCATCTAGACAGCTCTCCTAGAAAATAGCCCAGATTGTTCCTAGCTGACATTATCCTATTCAACGATTCTTCATCACCATCATCCTCAAGTTCTCCTTGTGTCCTGAGAGGACAATGATATGGCAGTGACTTACCCAACTAGCTACTATTTCTCAACCCAGATTCCCTCATCTCTTAACTATTATACTTTACCTGAATTATGGTAATAATCTCTCCTTGTCTCCTTTTTTTCCTCTTTCTGTCATGCTTCTACCTCCTCAAAAAAAAAGTCAAAAAAATACTGACTGTGGCTTTGTATATTTGCTATTGGTTTACTTATTTCTCTCTTTATTACTAATGGCTATTCCTTGCCAACTGACACATTCATCTCAGTAGGAGGAGTTCAAAAGGAATTGCAGGCTGCAGGAGAACAAGATAAGATATGTAAGGCCTAACTTTCAATGACCTTTCTTTTTTCTCCGAAAATCATTTGTTTAGGGAATAGCTTGGCCATCATAAATCACCATCACTCAGGAGCTATAGGGAAAGAGTTGGGAGCTTTGGGTCCATTTATCATGGTTTGAACAATTTTGACATGTGGGTCTCTTTTGAATTTAAAAGTTGTGTCCCTTCCTCCACCTCCTCCCCACCTAGCACAATCAGCTTCAACCACTTGTATCTTTCTCCATTCTCCCTCCCAACCCTTCCTTACCATTTAGAAAAAAAATCTAAATAATATTTAGAAAAATAATATCTAACATTCACCTTTCCTGCCCCCATAAACCCACTGCTAGTTTCTTCCCTCTAAGATTAACTCCAGTTTATCCTGTAGATATCATGTTTGTACATAATTGTTTGTACATTACCTGCCCCCTTAAACTATGGTTTACTTGAGAGCACACATTGTCTTTTGTGCTTTGTTGTTTCCCCAGCTTTTAGCACAGTACCTGACAAAGTGCTCTACATGTATTATCTCACTTGTTATTCACAACAACTCTGAGAAGTAGGTGCTGTTATTATTAACTTAATATTACAGGTGAGGAAATTGTGGCACAAAAAGTTAAGTGACTTGCCTAAGAGCATAAAACTAGTAAGAAGAAGGGAATGAGAAAGAAGGAAGGAAGGAAGGAAGGAAGGAAGGAAGGAAGGAAGGAAGGAAGGAAGGAAGGAAGGAAGGAAGGAAGGAAGGAAGGAAGGAAGGAAGGAAGGAAGGAAGGAAGGAAGGAAGGAAGGAAGGGGAGAAGAAAGGAGGGAGTGAGCAGAAGTAGAGAAGGAAAAGAGAGAGAAAAGGAAAAAAAAGAGGGAAGGATGGAGGATAGGGATACAGGAGATAGGAAGAAAGGAATGAGAAATGAAAGGTAAAATTTTCTCTTATGAATTCAACTTTCACTTCTATAGATCATTCCTAACCTTTCCTCTGAACTCTAATTTCAATCTCACTCTGGAGATTCAAAGAATGTGAATAATTTTTAAAGATCATTGATTCTAAGTCCTTATTCAAAGAGAGGCAAAGTAAGGCTCAGGGACATGTTTTGCCCATAGTAACACATCTAGAAAGTAGTAGAACAAGCACTAGAACTCAGCTTTTTCTCTGCTTCCAAGACCAGGGTTCTTTCCGTGCTAAATATAAATCAGTGAGTCCAGGAGCTAAAAAGTCCCCTTCTTTGAATGTAATGTGAGAGGGGGAATGTGATTCACCTGGTCATGTATCCTCATACTTTAGCCACTTAGAACTTTTTCTACATCATGTATCTACACACGTACATACACTCATAACACATACACTCTTTAATATAAGACTGTGTGAGTAGCAAGAGCCTAATAACTATTTGTGGGATTTTGGATAGAATGATGACTTTCAAGTTAGAGAGTTGTGTTTCCAGCCTGGCTCTGGTGACCAGATGATTTCACTTAACCTCTCTGAGCCTTAGTTTCCTCTTCTACAAATTGGGGATAATAACCTTTCTACTACCATCCTCATAGGGTAATTGTGAGAAAAGTACTCTTGTGAACCTCAGATCAATATAGAAATATGAGTTCTCATAACTGAATGAATAAATTAATGAGTAGCCTGGAGCTCCACTTGCCTGGCAAGGTCAATAAATCAAAAAGTATTTATTAGGCATTTATCACATGTCAGGTGCTTTACTGGGTAGTGGAGACATCAAAAGGAAAGAGACAGAAAACGTTTACAAATAAGACAATATAAATTAAGAAGAAGGGTGGGGGAATGTACTAAAACTAAGGAAAGGAGAAAAAGTCTCTTAAAAGCAATGCCACTTGAACTTATATTTGAAGGGAGCTAAGGGTTCCAAGAAGCAGAAGTGAGAAAAAAAATAGCATCTTTGGCATGAGGATAGGCAGCCTGTGTAAAGGTATGGAAGAAAGATGAAGACTATATATGGAACAACAAATAAACCAATTTAGTTTGGATATTGAGCATGTGAGAGGGGAAAGAAAAAATGGGATAGGGCCAAATTTCAAAGGGCTTTAAATACAAAGTAGAAACATTTGTATTTTATCCCAGAGGCAATAGAGAGCTACTGAGTTTTTAGAGCAAGGGAGTGATTTGATGAGAATCATCAATTTGGTATCTATGTGGAAGATGAATAATAAAGAGTGATGACTAAGATTACATGAAGGCTAATTATTAAAAGCAGTCAAAGCTAAAAGAAATAAGGGTCTGAACTAGAATGAAGGAATGGATGTGAGAGATTTGGGGTCGGTAGTATTTGTAAAATACTGATTAGGTGTGAAAATGATAAGTAAAATGAAGAATAGAGGATGTTTTCATAAGCTGTGAACCTAAGTGACTGGAAGAATGATAGTGTATTCCCTAGAAACAACAAAGTTAAGAGGACTTCTGGATTAAGGAAAAAAAGGATGGGTTTAGACATACTGAGTTTGACATGTTTTTGTCCATTTCCAGTAATCATTTAACAGATGCAGGCTTGGGACTCAGAATGATGATAAAAACTGAATGGGTAAATTATGAAATACATGAGTGGAAGAAATAGCTGAGTTCCATATGATTTTACCAAAAGAAAAAGTTTATAAGGAAGAACAGATGACTTAGAAGAGGGTCCTTGATTAACTATGCCTTGGGAAAAGAATATTGCTGAGGAACCTTCAAAGGAGATTGGAAAAGATCATTCCAACAGGGAGAAAGAGATCTCTGATAAAATAAGACTATCAAACCCAAGATAATAGAGAGTTTTCAGAGCAAGAAGGAGATCAACACCATCAAAGATTGTGAGAAATCAAGAATGACCAAGAAAATATTAGATTTCGTAATATAGATCACTGGTATTTTTGGAGAGAGCAGGGTCAATCAAATACAAAGGACAGAGCCAAATATAGAGTCTAAGAGATGGGGAAATAAACTCTATAGCCAAGCACTTCTTCTAACTCTTCTTTAATGGATCATTATAAAACTTATACTCCCTAATTTACAGGCAAACTCATAGCATTGGTTCTGAGCCTTGGTCTCAACACTTTTTGTGATTTCACCCATTCACACCATTTCAATGATCATATCCAACCAGCCCTAATATATCTCTTGAAAACCATTTATACATCTCAACCTGACTCAAATACTGATTAATTTAAAAGTCCAATTGGCATATTAGACTCAATATATTCAAAATAGAATTTATCTTTTACCAACCCCATCCTTCTAGCATCCTTTCCTATTAAATGACTAACAGTCATTCTCCCAATCAACTACAGTTTGTGACCCCAGTTTCATCCCTGACTCTGTAATCTCTTATCCCCTCTGTAAGCAAGTCTTTTTGATTTTTTCCTTCCTAACATCTCTAGAATCAATTACATTTTCTCCACTCAAACACTATTCTATTGAAATTACTGTACCACTCATCTGGACTACTTCAATAATCGCTAAATTTGTTGCTCTGCTTCCATTATCTTCCCTTTCTAATCTGGCCTTCATAGAGATGCCAAAATAGTCTTTGTAAAACCGCTAATATTTGATGATTCCATCCTACTTTTCCAGCTTTTTATTTCATATTACTTTATAGAATATAATCAATGATCTACATAGCTAGTCCTCAAATTCAGCATTCTACCTCTAACCCTCAAAATTTTATCAACCTGTCTCCCTTTCCCTAATTGCCCTCTCTTTTTGTCACTGCCTTTACAAACTGTAGTGAAATATTCTTTTGTGAAGCCTTCCCTCATTTCCTCAGATTTTAGAATTGTCTTTTCTTTCAAATGACATTGAATTTTATCTCCCAGTAGACTGAAATTTCTTGAGAGCAGGAATTTATTTTTGTTTTGGTGTCAAAGTCCTTTCTATATAGTTAGGCAATCAATAAACATGTATGTAATTAAATTGTTGAATATAAGGAAGAAATCATAGAATTATAGACATAGAATTAGAAAGAACCTTAGTGTTCATCCAGCCCAACTTTCTCATCTTACAGAGGAGAAAACTGAAGTTGAAAGAGTTGAAGTGACTCCTGCCTTGTCACTTGGGTAGCAAATCGATTTATAGCTTGACATTGATCCCTAATTTTTTTAAAGCCTTATTAATAATGTTAATAACATTGTTTGGAAAGGGCAATAAGTGAGAACTAGAAACCAGAATGGGTTCATGGAAAACTGGTCATGTAGATTAAGTTCATATTTTGGCAATGCTACTCAGTGGTATGCTAGTAAATGTTTAACAACCAGACTGGGATGGGGGAGAGATACTCACCACATACTTTAAAGTTTAACATGCGTTGTTCACATTTTATCTGTTACTTTCATGTCTATAAATCAGTAAAACAATAGTTCAAACACTCATTTTTAGCCTTTTCTGAGGTGTAAATTTTCACCCTTACAATTTAACAATCAGCTTTCATGAGCCATTTCAAGCTAACTCCAGGGCATTAGACTTCAAGTAATTGAGGTTTCTTATCCTGGTAAAATAAGACTGAGGCACAAAACTGAGGCAAAGCACTGATCAGCCTTCAAATAACTAAAAAGCCATGCACAATAAGGAAAACAGAAAAGACTGATCAAAAGTGTGCTAAGAAGAGAGAATCTAGACAATTAGAGGTAGATAGAAGAGGAGAAAGTTACCTACAAAGAGGAAAAATTCAGATTAAAATTAGGAAGATTTAGGTCACTTCCTAGTCAGAGATTCTAAGATTCTATGTTGCATCTATTGAAGCCTCTGACTCCCAAATACCTCCAATACTTTATCTCTAGACTTTCATTCAACATTCAACAAATTCCTCAATCACATACTGTTCACAAAATTCTAAGACAAAAGCTAGTGGTTATACAAGTCAATTGACTTGGATCTCAAGGAACTTCCCCTTTAATAAGAGCAGTGAACTAGAAACCTAGGTTACAATAATATATAATAATTAATGTGTAATTCAACAGAAATGTAGTAATCACCATTTAGATGGTGATTTAAATTTAGAAGCTATGCCATCTAATACTATATAGGCAATGATGTAGAGGAGAGGAAGTAGGAGGGGTTACATACAAGAATGAAACCCATTTAAACCCTTTCCTCATATAGCTCACATTCTAGTAGGGAAAACAGAATACACACCATTTAAGACAATTTAAACCCTGGATAAAGTAAATACAGAATAAATTCAGATATCAAGGATGTAGAGGAGAACTAATTATTGGTAGATTCAGGAAAAGTCTTACACCTCCAACTCCTTGAAGTTGAGATTTCATCCATCTTTCATCTAGGCAAATTAACAGCCAATTTATTAATCAATTAATTAAAAATTAATTGGTGTCCTTACGTCTAGTTCCTTCTTTCTTTCACCAGACCATCCTTCATCCAGCTGCCAGACTGATATTCCTAAAGCTCAGATTTGATCATGTCACTACCCTGCTCAGAAATTTCCAGAGACTTCCTCTTAACTCAAAACCAAATACAAGCTTCTCTGTTGGGCATTTAAAGCTCTTTACTCTCAGACTTTAGAACTTCTTCCAGGGCTTATCATATGTCACACTCTCTCAGACATTATGTTCTAGCCAAACTGGTATTCTCCAAACCCATCATTTCATTTCCCATCTTCATTACATTGCACCAGGTGTTCCTTGCCATAAAAGACATGCACTCCTTTCTCACTTGTCCATCTAGAATCTATAGCTTGCTTCAAAACTCAAATCAAGTAACAACACTTCCAACGAATGCCTAACCTGATAACTGCTCAGTTCTGTCATTTTCCTCTCCCTGGCATATAATGGGCTCTTTAGAAATGCCTGTAGAATGAGTGAATAATCAAAAGAATTAATGGGAAACAATTGGACGGAGAAGTCTGATAGGCAAATAAAGATTATGGTGCAGAATTAGAGAAAATTGTCAAAGCCAGAGTTACAGACTTCAAGAGACATGCATGAGAAGGGGTATTTGAAGTTGTAGGAGTGAATAAGGGTACCAAATGAGAGGGCATGAAAAGGAAAAAAAAGAAAACTTAGGATAGTCTTGGTCAACCTTCATTTTAAAGGGTCAGAAAGAACATGAAGAGCCAGCAATGAAGGCAGAAAAGAGATAAATCAACAGCATGTCCCCACTGCTGCCCAAACAATCACACCAGCAAATGGGAAATTTATTTTCCCTCCCATTCTTTCTTTGCTTTGACACTTAATCTATGCAGAACCTGGCAGATGATTTATTTTTAGATGCTTCTTTGATTCTAGGAGGGCATTGTTAGCTGCATTCCGGGGGGTCAGATTCAAGAACAAACATTACTGTTTCCCATCAGAGAAATTTCTAAGCTTCTGCTCACAAGTCTTTCTCATGGAGTGAGTCACATCTGCCTGCTTATATGCTCAGGTCTCAGCTGCCAAATAAGAATCAAAACTCTTTCTGATATGGTCTAGCAGAAAAAGACCCTGACCTGTACTGCCCCTCACTCTGGACCTCAGTTTCCCCAGCTGTAACAAAAAGGGATTACAACTTTCCTTAAAATGACTGTTATTTGTATATTTAGAGCTGTAATCATAGTGGACAGCCAGGTGGCACAGTAGAAAAATGCCTGGAGTTCACACCTGGCTTCAGACTACTAGTTGTGTGAGCCTCTCCATGTCACTTAATCCCATTTGCCTCAGTTCCCTCATCTATAAAGTGAGATGGAAAAGAAGATGGGAAATCACTATAGTAATTCTGCAAAGAAAAAAACCTAAATTGGGTCACAAATAATCAGACATGACTGAAAAATGACTGAAAGGACCACAGAGGTAGAACAACATCTCAGAGAATAACCCCAAGAATTCACAGTCTGAGGTATGTGAATTTATTTTGTTTTTGTTTGGTTTTTTGTTTTTAATATTTTGATAACTGTTTCAATAGAATTAGTTTCTTTTGTAATGCTATATACCTCATTTTAATTTTTTAAACCTTATTCTGAGGAGTCCATAGGCTTCTCCAGACTACTAAAATACTCCATGAAACAAAAAATTTTAAGAATCCCTAATCTAGTCCAATCCCATCATTTTACAGATGTGGAAACTGAGATCCAAATAAATTAAATGATTCACCCAGGATCCCACTAGTAATAATCATAAAATGCAAGATTTGAATCCAGGGCTTCCTGGGTTGATATCAGAATTAATGAACTTTCCCCTGTACTACACTACCTTGTCACAATAGCCCTGTAAAGCAACTAAGCCAGTTTTCTTTATCTTTTTTACATCACCTGTGATTTTACCTGTATAGGAAACTCTCAATGAAGAAACCTTCTAGCAATACAGATCAGTGCCTAAACTGTCATGTACTATGGTCTTCAAGAGTTACTGGGATGCATTTAGGCTAAGCAACTTGCCAAGGATCAAACAAGCAAAATGTGTCAGAAATGGGACTTGAACCCAGGTTTTCCTAACATGATCAGCCAGTTTTCTGTCCAAAACAACTCAATATCTCTCAATGTGTTTATTATCATTCCCAATTTTTCAGACAAAGTCTTAGAGGTAGCATCCATCTGAAGTGGGTTCACTTCATCTTCAGCACCCTATCCACTAAGTTACATGCATCCTTTGAAATTCTGTGTCATGTAGAATCTAATATTCTACACATATATGTATGTATGTATCTATATACACATGTGTAGGGTGTATGGGATATTCAAGGAAGACTAGCAGCTCTGGTGTGCAAGGGTTGCACTGAGCTCTTTTCAGGACTGCTCATCCACCTCTGGTCTGCACCAACACATCCAGAATACTGTGACTACATTGTTAAAGGGCCTGCAGACTAAGGTATATTGCCATCAATTGAAAGCTCTCATGTTTGACCTAGGGGGAAAAACAAACACTTTGGGACCCGAGAGTTTTCTTCAAGTATTTGTCATACTGTCTGCTTATCCTTAGTGACAGAACTAAGAGAAATGGACATAGAGAGTCAGATTTAAGCGTTGTATAAGAAACAACTTTTTTCTCATAATCACAGCTGAAAAAAATAGAATGAACTGATTTAGGAGACAATGGATGACCTCTGGAGATCTCCAAGTATAGCATGGGTGTCATAATTTGTCACAACTATTGTAAAGCATTATGTGTGAGATGAACAAAACTCTTTGGCCTTGAGTGCTTCATATCTGAAACTGTAATTTTCTATTCTAAAATCCTATGTGACATTCTATATTATATATTCTAAGCTCCCTTTCAGCTCTGAATTTTTATGCTCTAAGATCCCTTTCAACTCTTGTATTCTATTTTCCAAGATAAGTTCTACCTCTGATATTTTATATTCTACAGTTCCTTCCACCTCTGACATTCTATGTTCTAAGGTCCCTTCCACCTCTGATATTTTGTTCTGCTTCTGATGTATATTCTAAGGTCCCATCAGTTCTGAACCCTATGGTCCAAGGTCTCTTCCATTTTTGATATTATATTTCACAAATTCTAAGTTCCCTTCCACCTTTGACATTTTATGGTCCAAGGCCCTTCTATCTTTGACATTCTGTATCATATATTCTAAAATTCTTTCCTATTATAACTTTCTGTTCATATATTCTCTTCCATCTCTGATATTCTACTATCCTATGATTCTACTCAACTGTTATCTGTAATATATTTATTTAGTCTATGCTAGATACCGTGGAGGAGACATGAGAAACCTGCCATAAGATCCTTGTCTTCAAGAATCTCACAATCTTTTTGGGAAGAAAATGATTCTCTTATAGCTCATGAATGGTTTTGAAAGAAGTGCAAAGCTACTTCCTACCCAGTCTGGGTAATTAATACATCGATAGTGAAGAGAGAAATGAGGGTAATAAATCATGAGATTCCAGGTCAGGAACAGGATATGGGAAGAAAATAATAGAGTCTTTACAATTACCAAATAACCCAGGCTGGGCACATAAAAGTCCTCCCAATTTCACCTCCCTACCAGCTCTTTAATCAGTTCCTCCTCTGCTACTACCCAAGTTAAGGGTTTTATTATCACCTGCCTGAACTGCTATTATAGGTGTCCAACATTCCTCTCTCCCTTCATTTTTTTTTCCCTATTCCAAACCACCCTTCACATGTTATGAGATTTTTTTCTGCTTTATACATAAATCTGATCATAGTTCATCACCAGTCATAAAACATAAATTTAGAATAGAAAGAGCTCCTCAAGGTCATGTCATCTCGTCCTTTATTTCACCTATATGAAAACTTGGTCTCAGAAAGGTTAAATGAATTTCCCATAATCACACAGATGGTAAGTGATGGAGGTAGGAATTCAAGCCCTGTTTTCTTTACTCTAAATATGTTCTTTCCATTGTATCACAATGACTTTCATCATAAATCACAATCCCTTTGAATATATTCTAGGTCTCAGGTAGTATCGAACCCAAGTATGAGACCTTTAGGGAAACACAGAACGTCACACAAACACCAAACTCATAAGGCATAACAAGCAAGATAAGAGGCAAAATCTGGTTCATAACAACCAAATTATTCTTTGCTCCCTCATGCTCTCATACATTGTAGTATAAATCTCACAAGGTCTAGATTGGTCCAGCCTAGCTAAACAAGCACTGTAGGCAATATCTATTCTTACCATACTGGAAATGGATAGAGCCTTTGATACTCATAATCAGTGCCCATAGCCAGACAGGATCCTCTGTCACTGCTCAGAACCTCTCTAGAGGTACCATCCTGAATATGATAAATTATTGCTAATACCTTTATGCTTGTATTTGGGGCCCTGCTTCATCTAATATCCCTTACCCTATGTACTTATTGGTTGCATATCAACTCTCCTATTCAAAATCCTTCAGGTGCTCTCCACTAGTCACATAACATAGTTCCATTCTCTCTGTAAAAAATATTATTTTGAAACTCATGTCAGAATTTGTCATATGACTGTAACATTGCATCAGACCTAGACATGGGTGGGAGTAGGCAATACTTCATAGGAAGAAGAATTCACCATCGGATTCTGGTGATTCTGTGAGACAGACTTGCTGATTTTCCTTAGGTGGAGAAATGGCACAAGATCACAAAACCAGCTCAAATAAAAACAGCTATTAGTTGGGAACACCGTCACAATTTAGACATTAAAATGTAACTGCTTTGTAAATAGGCATGATCTATTGTACTTACCACTTCATGAAGTTAACTAAGGAAAAGAACTTAAGACCATTTATAGTTGTATGAAAAAAATGTTTTAAATCCCTATTGATTAGAGAAATGCAAATCAAAACAACTTTTTTTTGTTTTGTTTTGAGGTAACACCTCATACTTCTCAAATTGGCTAAGATGACAGAAAAAGATAATGATAAATGTTGGCAGGGATGTGAGAAAACTGGGACGCTGATAGAGTTGTGAAATGATCCAACTATTCTGGAGAATAAAAGCAATATCCTTAACTAGGTCTGTATCCCAAGGAAAGGAAGGAAAAGGACCCACATGTTAAAAAAGGTTTGTAGCAACTCTTTTTGTGGTAACAAAGAATTGGAAAAGGAGTGGATGCCCATCAAGTGGGGAATGGCTGACCAAGTTTTGGTACAAGAAGGTAATGGAATATTGTTGTTCTATAAAAAATGATGAACAAGAGGATTATAGAAAGGCTTGGAAAGATTTACACGAACTGATGCTGAGCTAAACAAGCAGAACCAGGAATACATTGTATATAATAGCAACAAGAATGTGCAATGATCATTTATGAAAGACTTGGTTCTTTTCATTGGTTCAATGATCCAAAGCAATCCCAAATCAATGGACAGAAAACGCCATCTGCATCCAGAAAAAGAGCTATGGAGATTGAATGTGAATTAACACATGCTATGTTCACTTATTTTTTTCTATTTTTTTTCCTCCCATGGTTTTTTTCTTTTGCTCTAATTTTCGCTCCCAATAATGGGGGTTGAGGTCCCCTTAAGAAACCCTCCCCATGGCTGACCTTTGATTTACAAATCCTGGTCACTGGGCTTTCCCCATCCCCCACTGGATCTGAGCTAACTTGAGTTTTCCCAGCCCCCACAGTTTAAACCCATTGAATTATATTCAATGTTGACCCTGGCTGAAAGCCCACCAGGAACCTGGAACTCCACCCACCTTCAAGATCATTATAAAAGGGGCTACTTTGGAGTCCACATTGTAGAAGTTCTAAGCATGGCATTCTTATGTGGGTCATGCCAAGGGTTTCTGCCCACCAGACCTAATCCAGTGCCCTTTTATCTCTACCCTCAACTTTACTAACTAAACCTTACTTCCAAATCCCTACAATAAACCGTTTTTATCAATCTAGGTTTTCAGGCCTGTAAATTCATTTACAGAGGACTCTGTGCTGTCACGCGACTATCTTTGTGCCGACCCAAAAGGAGGTTCCCCTTCCCTAACTCTTATCACCAACATGATTCATGAAGCAATGTATATTAATAAGCTTATTTCAATAAAGAACAAAGAAAGAAAGGAACAGAACTGAGTCTCAACTCTTAAAGTACTCATATTCTAGACAGAAAGCCAAGAAAGAGGAAATAATAACAGAACAATGAAGTGACTTTTCTAGGAAAGTCAGAGCTATCTCATGAGTCACCTTGAAATGGAAGAAGTTATCATGAGAGGCCTTTAAGCAGAACTTGAATGACCACTTGTCTGAAATGGTATGTTGATGATTATTACTCACTATGTGATGGAGGAACTATAATATGAGGTCTCTTTCAGCTCTAAAATTCCATGATTCTATGCTAGACAGTCTTCCTTGAATCCTCACTTTCTCTTACTCCCCATAACCACTCTTTGCAACATCCCTTGAATGTTATCCCTTTTTTCCTCTAACAGTGCAGAGCCTCATCACCTTACACCCAGACTACTGCAGTACCCTAATTATGGATCTGCCTCTTTCAAGTCTCTCTCCATTCCAATCTCTCCTTCATTCAGCCACCAGAATGATTTTTTTTAACTCCCAGGTTTGACAAATCATTGTTTACTCACTAAAATCTAGTGATTCCCTATCACATCAAGGATCAAATATAAAATACTCTTTTTGATATTCAAAGTCCTTTATACTCTATCCCCCTCCTATCTTTCTGATCTTCTTATACCTTCCTTACTCCTTTATACATTCAATCCAGTGGTATAGCTTTTCTTACTATTCATGAACAGATCCATCTCTTAGATCTGTAATTTTTTCTGGCTGCCCCATGCCTAGAATGCTTTCCTTCCTAATCTCTGACTTCTGCTTTCTCTGGCATCCTTTAATTCCCAAATAAGGTTTTTTTCAAGCCTTTTTAATTCTACAGCCTTCCCTTTGTAATTATTTCCTATTTATCATGTACATAGCTTGTTTGCACATATTTATTTGCATGTTGTGTTCCTATTAGATTATAAGCTCTTTGAGAGCAGACTCTCTTTTGCCTCTTTTTGTATCCTTAGCACAGTGCCTAACAAATAGTTGGTACTTAATAAATACTTAATAATAACTCACTGAGTAATGGTCCTGAAAATATGGCTCACTACATCTGACTTTCACCAAAACACTCAATCTAGCAAAGGGGAAATTTCTTTGTGGGAGAACAGAATTTCAGCATAGTCTGGAACCTCAACAGCTATCTAGTTTAACACTTACCTGAACAGAAGTACTTCTTTTTTATTATTAATTTTATAATTATAACATTTTTGACAGTACATATGCATAGGTAATTTTTTACAACATTATCCCTTGTACTCCCTTCTGTTCTGAATTTTTCCCCTCCTTCCCTCCATCCCCTCCCCTAGATGGCAGGCATTCCCATACATATTAAATATCTTATAGTATATCCTAGGTACAATATATATGTGCAGAACCGAATTTTGTTGTTGTTGTTGTTGTTGTTGTTGCAGCAAAGGAAGAATTGGATTCGGAAGGTAAAAATAACCTGGGGAGAAAAAAAAAATCTAATAGTTTACACTCATTTCCCAGTGTTCCTTCTCTGGGTGTGGCTGATTCTGTTCTTCATTGATCAACTGGAATTGGATTAGCTCTTCTCTATGTTGAAGATATTCACTTCCATCAGAATACATCCTCATACAGTATCATTGTTAAAGTGTATAATGACCTTAGTTCTGCTCATTTCACTCAGCATCAGTTCATGTAAGTCTCTCCAAGCCTCTCTGTATTCCTCCTGCTGGTCATTTCTTACAGAGCAATAATATTCCCTAACCTTCATATACCATAATTTACCCAACCATTCTCCAATTGATGGGCATCCATTCATTTTCCAGTTTCTAGCCACTACAAAAAGGGCTGCCACAAACATTTTGGCACATACAGGTCCCTTTCCCTTCTTTAGTATTTCCCTGGGATATAAGCCCAGTAGTAGCACTGCTGGGTCAAAGGGTATGCACAGTTTGATAACTTTTTGGGCATAGTTCCAGATTGTTCTCTAGAATGATTGGATTCTTTCACAACTCCACCAACAATGCATCAGTGTCCCAGTTTTCCCACATCCCCTCCAACATTCATCATTATTTGTTCCTGTCATCTTAGCCAATCTGACAGGTGTGTAGTGGTATCTCAGAGTTGTCTTAATTTGCATTTCTCTGATCAGTAGTGATTTGGAAAGGATATGTTAAATCTAATACATGTGCATATTTATGCAATTATCATGCTGCACAAGAAAAATCAGATCATAAAGGAAAAAATGAGAAAGAAACCAAAATGCAAGCAACAACAAAAAAGAGTGTAAATGCTATTTGTGATCAGTCAATAGAATTTTTCAAATGCTATGTCTAATCACCCCAAATAAGTGGTCCTTCTACACTCATCTGAAGAACTCTAGTGACTGAGAAACTACAACCAACAGAAGCATCCAATTTCTCTTTTAGAGCAGCTCTCTGTTCAGTGGCCAATAATTATCACAGCTCCTGTCTCTAAAGCTAAGCAGAACAAGGCTAACTCCCCTTCCACATGGCATCTCTTCAGATAATTTGAAGATTGATCATTTTTCCTTGGTCTTTTCTTTTCAGTATTAAGCATCCTAGCTTATTTTATTCTGTCTTTGCTATTAATTTAATCCTTGAAGATGAGCATCGTATAGTGAATTAAACAGTATCTTGGAATCAGGAAGATTTGTGTTTAAATATTTCCTCAGATTCTTATTAGTATATTGGACAAGTCATAAGCTCTCTGGATCTCAGTTTCTCATCATTTTTAGACTGAATTCCTTTAGAGAAGGGACTTAAGAGTTTTTTTTGGAGGGTTTACTTTTTAGATTTTTTTTTTTACTTTGCATGTCCAGTGCTTGGAACTATATCTAGCATTTAGTAAATGCTTAATAAATGCTAGTGAATGAGCAATATCTATAAAATGAGGAGGTGGGGCTCAATAGCTTCTAAAGGCTCTTTCCAGATCAAAATCTGAGAGCAAAAGGGATACAGAAAAGGAAGAGCCCCATGTATGTTGGGAGTGGTCAAAGAAGGTTCCTCAGAGGAAGGAGTCATTAAACCAGAAATTCTGTGATTATGCAGAGCTCTCTGTTTATGCAGAGCTCTCAATACAGGGCTGACACCATGAGGCTCAGAAGGATGAGACACCGAGGGGTTTCTTCCAGCGATCTGGGGGTGGCTTGGTTTGCATACCATCAGCATGAATATTCATGTAGGCTTCATAAAATCTCCAACTCCAAGTATTTAAAAAAATTCAAGTAAACAGATTCTCACAAAATGAGTGCTATTGTATTCTAAACCAAAAGGCAGCATTTGTAATAATAGTAATAATCTCTCACATGTCTATAGCCCTTTGTACTTCAAAAAGCTTTGTCTGTGATTTGTTGGGCATTTTTTTTTCTCTAGAATCCTTTTGTTCCTATGATCCTTATATCAAGGCTATGAAGTAGGCAACACAAAAGAAATTATCATCCACATTTTAGGAATAAGGAGACTGATGTTAAAAGAAGGCAAGTAAATTTGACCAAGGTCACACAGCTAATAAATGTCAGAAGCAAGATTTTAATATTCCAAGCAGGAATTTCTCAATGTGTAAGAGGATTGTTGCCCTGAAAAAGGTTTCCTAGACTGGGACAGCCGGTTCTCACCCCAGGCCTCACCTCTGGTAGGCAGCAGTCAGCCAATGGTGGACAGTGAACTAAGGATGTGCCTTCAGAAATCTACAGCCATTAAGTTAAGGTATAAAGTCATCATTCATATGTCCTGGATCCATCTGCATTTTGTATTGAGATGCTGTCAGCAGCAGGAGCCAATGTAAATGGGTGAAAGTGAATGTTCCAAGGGGTGCTTGTCCACCTACTTCTTTCCAGCAAGGGGAGAGCCAGAGAATCACTCAAATTTCCTAGTGGTTCCTATGTTCATATTGCTACTGCCCTGTATCTCTACTGTATATTAGCCACTCATCCTCTTCTTGGAAGATACCAAAAAAAGACCATGAATTTAAATTGAAATTTGAGACTTAGGGGTAGGGATTCTGGGAAGATGGTGGAGTATGTTGGTAAATTTCAAGGTCTCCTGATTTCCCCCACAAATAGAACAAATTTGCACCTCAAGAAAAACATAGGCTGGTGAAAAATCAAGAAGACTTGGGGCAGAACCTGCGAAGATATGAAGAAAGACCTGAGCTGAGAATTAACCTGTCTGAAATGCAAACACCTCCTGGCTAATTCTTCAGAAGCACCAAGTGGGGAGCCCTGGGGTACACTGGATGTGGCTGGAACCTCAGCAGGAACTGAAGAAATTTTCACCTCCCAGAACTGTTTGTAGAGTCAAAATCTGAGTCCAGGAAGACAAGTGAACCTCAACTAATCAGGGAATGCCAGGCCCAGCTGAGCTGCTCAGATGTGGCCCTGGGTAAGAAGGAAGTAGCACCCAGCAAGTGCAAAAGCAGCGGGTCACTGCTGGCTGTGGGTACTTGGAGAAGCTCTTGATTTGGGGTTCCTAGTCTGAGTGGAAAGCTGAATGGAAACTTGAGGTACCATCCCCACATCCCACGATTAAAAGTGCTTACATTAATACATCTTATTTCAAAAAATGAACCAACAAAGAAGAAAGAACCCTACCATTGAAACATATCATGGAAACAGGGAGGACTGGGGTTCATCTTCACAGGAGAACAGTTTAGTAAAAAAAAAGAAAGAAATGAAAGAAAGAAAGAAAGAAAGAAAGAAAGAAAGAAAGAAAGAAAGAAAGAAAGAAAGAAAGAAAGAAAGAAAGGAAGGAAGGAAGGAAGGAAGGAAGGAAGGAAGGAAGGAAGGAAGGAAGGAAGGAAGGAAGGAAGGAAGAAAGAAAGAAAGAAAGAAAGAAAGAAAGAAAGAAAGAAAGAAAGAAAGAAAGAAAGAAAGAAAGAAAGAAAGAAAGAAAGAAAGAAAGAAAGAAAGAAAGAAAGAAAGAAAGAAAGAAAGAAAGAAAGAAAGAAAGAAAGAAAGAAAGAAAAAAAGAAAGAAAGAAAGAAAGAAAGAAAGAAACCTTTTGTCCTAAAGAATAATGTGCAATGGCTCCTTGCCCAGAGAGAATTTGTAAAACACAAAAAAGAATTTAAAAATCAAATGAGACATTTGGAGGAAAAACTAAAAATTAAGAAATAAAAAACAACCAAGAAAAACAAGATTATGAAAAAAATTAACCATTTAGAAAAGGAGATACAGAGTCTCAAAGATGAAAATAATTTTTTGAAAATTATAATCGGGCAAGGGGAACCCAGTGAAGCTATTAGAGACCAAAAAAATAACAAAACAAATTAGAAAAAATTAGAAAATAGAAAAGAATGTGAAACATCTTTTAAGAAAAAGGATAGATCTGGAGTACAGACCAAAAAGAGAAAATATAAGAATAATGGGATTGCCAGAAACAACCTGTGACCAAAAAAAGAGAACCTGGAATAATAGAACATGAGGAGAGAATAGAAATAGAAAAAAAAAAAAAAAAAAACAACCCTTCCCAATCACCACCTCAAATAGATCCTTTGTGGAAAATACACGAGGATATTATTGTCAAATTCAGAAACCCCCAGATTGCAAGAGACAGGAAAAAACAATTCAGATATGCTGGGGCTACAATTAGAATTGTACAAGACTTATCAGTAGCTACAATTAAAAGAACTAAACTTGCAGCCAAAAACACCATATCCAGCAAATTATTTATATTTTTGCATAAGAAAAGTGGAACTTCAATGAACTTGCTTATTTTCTATCATCAAACCCAAACTTATCAGAAAATTTAACATATAAGAGTCAGTATGAAAGATCAGTTTTAAGGAACTCAACATGGATAAAGTGCTTAAATATGGACAAATTGTTATTTTTACATGGCAAGTGTATACTATATGTTTAAGATTCACAACAATAGAGTCGCTCAAAAGAAAGATCAGCAGATTTAAGGTAAAAATAGTAATCATGTTACACAAATGAGATGCAGAGGAAGAACAGATACAGAAATATTAGAGGGAGGAGGGCTTATAGTTCTAATAATCTACTCACATTGTGAATAGGTTCAATACACTATCTATATGTCTATATATCTATATAGAGAGCATAAAAGGTACAGCAAAAATCTATAAAGAAATAAGGGGGGAGGGAGATGGGCAGGTAGAGAAGCAAAGGCTAAGAGAAGAAGATAATCGAGGGATCCTTGGGTGGGGGGAAGTTAAGTAATAATAGTAAGGCAAGTTAGGGAGCAGAATTTTATTCAAGAGACAGCAGGCATAGGAAAGATACATTTGTGAATATGGCAATGTGTGTGTGTATGTATATATCTACATGTATCTAAATAAATGCATCCTTTTTTAAACATAGCTGGGGGTTGGGGCAGATGAAAGGGGGGAAAAAAGAATAAAGTCGGGTGTGCAACAGAGAAACAAAGAACAATGTACAAGAAAGCAAAGAAAAAATGAACATCCACGAATATAATGTCTTCTACTAATAAATATATAAATATATTTTTGACCTGGTAATTTATTGTTATATATTTTGAATCTTCCCTGATATTCTGCTGAGCACATGACAATGTTCTTTTTTGTTTTGTTTTGCATTATTTTTCTTTTTTTCTTACTCTGTTTTTTTTTTTCAAATTAATTAAAGAAAGAAATTTGAGACTTAGTTGTGAATCCTCATTCTGAAATTTATGGGCTATGTGACCTTAAGTAATAGTTGCTTCCCTTCTTTGGGATATAGTTGCTATATCTGTAAAAAGAAGTTGGCCTAGATAATCTCTAAAGTGTCTTTTAGATCTTGACATTTATTTTTAAAGTCCCTTATAGCTCTAACAATGTACATTCCATGCTATCAGGTCCCTTCTAATTTAATAATATTTTGTACCCAGTATTCTAAGATACTTTCCAATATTCCACATTTTAAAGTCACCTTCTGACTGACATTCTGTAGTCCTTATTCTATGGTTCCTTCCAGACTTGATATTTTATATGCTATATTTCAATGTTCTTCCCAAATTTGATATTTTATCTTTTAAGTTACCTTTCCAGAGCTGATATATTTTATCCCATGGTTTAGGATAATCTCTAACTGACATTTTATATTTCATGTTCCAAGGATTTTACCCATTCTAGCATTCCATATTCCACATTCTAATGTTCTTTGAACTCTACCAGTCTACATTGCATGTTCTAATAACCTTCTAAACTGACATTCTACATTCCATATTCTAGTGTCCTTTCCAATTCTGACATTCTATACTCTAAATTCTAAGATACCCTCAAGCTTCATATCTGATAATGTTACTTATCATTCCTAATCCATGGCAGTTGACATTACATTATTAATGCTGATAGAGGTCAGTATAGGTGCAGAATCATGGAACATCAAAGTCAAAGGGATTTCATAAGAATTTCATTCCAAGCAATATCTAAATAGGGATCCTCTTTACAACATAACCAATAACAGTTCATTCAGTCCTAGTTGGTCAAGGGAATGAAGATATAAAAATATAAGGCACTTTAGAATCCATACTTTTAATTTTACAAGTGAAGCCCAGAAGAGCAAACTAATTTTCCAAAGTTGCATAGATTTAAATATCAAAGCTAGGATTTGAACTCAAAATTACTGTCAATCCAGAACAATTACCAGTCTTATGCCAAAGCCTGTTTCACCATCTATAGCTAATTCCTCTCAATCAGTGGAAATTATATTTAATGCTATAAGACTGGAAAGCATTTGGAGTCTCTAATGTCATAGGTAGCAGACTAAAAAAGATGAGAGGATGATGGTGATCTAATCATATTAAGGATTCAAGAATTATCTCAAGCCAACTGGTCAAATTGTGTGGTTAACAAAGGGAATAATTGTTGCCCATGTTTTACTTGTCTCTCCCTCTCTCCTTTTCCTTCTCTCCTCAACTCTGATCTTTTTTCCCTCTCTTCCTCTCTCTCTGTCTGTCTTTCTGTGTGTGTGTCTCTCCCTTTTCCCTTTTACCCCTCTCTCTTCTTCCACCCCTAAATCAATAAATTCTCCTAATGTGCAAACTTAATGTGTTCAAAAGTCCTATGCTTGATTCTGGAGATAGAGATGAATGAAACACAGGTTTTGTCTCAATAAAACTCACAGTCTAATAGGAGTGATAGGAAATGGACAAAAATAGCAATAATTCAAAGTAGAACATGACAAGTACCATAAGAGAGGTTTGAATAAGATGTTACAGAGGTTCAGAGGGGAGAGAGAGAGAGAGAGAGAGAGAGAAAAAAAGACAGAGAGAGAGAGAGAGAGAGAGAGAGAGAGAGAGAGAGAGAGAGATTAAGAGAGATTAAGAGAGAGAGAGATTGAGAGAGAGAGAGAGAGAGAGATTAAGAGAGATTAAGAGAGAGAGAGATTGAGAGAGAGAGAGAGAGAGAGAGAGAGAGAGAGAGAGAGAGAGAGAGAGAGAGAGAGAGAGAGAGAATGTACTTAGAAGAAAGTGGAGGATAAGATAAGGTTTCTAGTTAGGGACAGAGCACTGGAGTGAGCCTTTAACGTTATCAACAGAGAAGGCAACAGTCACGGATTTCAGGCTTTGACAGCTCAGCTGAGCCCCAGACTTCCCACCAAAGCACACAGAGCCCTGAGGAAATACTTAAAAAGGGCTTCATACATACCAGGCATATAATAACATGGTCTAGTGCTTATATAACCTTTTAAGGTTTGCAAAGCATTATATTACCGCATTTGATTGTCATGACAACCTGTAAGATGTAAGTTCTATTTTTATCCCCATTTTATAGATGGATGGATAGAATAATTATTTAATAAACCCTCCCCAGGTACTCTAAAGCATTTTACAAATGCTATCTTATTTGATCCTCACAACCATCTTGTGAAGTAGGTGGTATTTTTATCTTTTACCACCTTTTTATAGTAGAGAAAACTGAAACAGACAGGTTAAATGATCTTATCAAGGTCACACAGCTAGTGAGTATCTTAGGTCAGATTTGAACTCAGGTCTCCCTGAATCTAGATATGATATTCTGTTTTCACAGTCCCACTTAACTGCACCCTGTGAAAATGAGAAAACACAACAGAAGAAACTGAGACTGAAAGGGATTAAATCATTTACTTTCCTAGGGTCACAAAGCAAATAAGTGACTTAATCAGGATTCAAATTCAGTTCTTTATGAGTCCAAATCCAGTGCTCTGTGCACTGCCCCAACTAATTGTTTGGTGCATGAATCTGAGTTCAGAGGAATTGAATAGAAGAATTAGAAAATGTGTTACAAGGATGGGAAAGAGCCTATATGTTCAAGAAAAGAGTAGGATGACATGGGAGTGCAGGGTGAGGAGGGAGATGAATAGCACAATTTGGTCAGCAAAATGTAAATTACAAAAAAAGAAATGTTATGAAATAAGACTAAAACAGTAAATTGGTAACATTGCTGTAGACCTATGATATCTCAGGAAAGACTCATTTTATGCTATAGGCACAAGGGAATCATTGAAGGTTTTTGAATAGAGGAGTAACATGCTTAGAAGTTCACATTATAAGGAGTATAATAGTAGTTGTCAATATCTACTTTATGCCATAATTATTTGCATGTGAGCCTGAATGTTGGACTGGGCCTACTAGTTAATTATTATAGGGAATTGCAACTAAGAAAATGCCCCTAATTCAAGGCAGGTCAGCACTTCCTTTGCAATTTATAGTGTTAAAAGAATTTCCCAGGATTCTGAGAAAGTAAGTGACTATCCAATGCCTTTTATTTATTTTATTTATGTGTCAAAAGTTAAGATTTAACCCCAGACTTTCCTGATTTTGAAACCAGTTTTCTAGTCTCTATGCCACTATTCTAGTAATACATTTATTCTTATCATTTCTCACCTGGGCTACTGCCTCCTAACTTGTTTCTTTGTTTCTAGTCCTTCTTTCTAATGACTTTTTCATATTGCCTCCAAAATCATTTTACTAAAACCTGTCACTTCCTAATCAAAAATCTTCAATGGCTCCCCATTGCCTCCATAAAATACAAACTACTTAGCTTGACATTTAAAAACATTCCACAATCTGGTTCCAGCCTACTTTTCCAAACTTAGTTGTTATTATTCCCCATGACTCACTCAAGCCTACTTGACATTTCTTGAATTCATAATTTCATTTTCCTCCTATCTAACTTTCTCTTCTGTCTGTGACACTCCTCCCCTCCCCCTTCTTTTCCATCTCATAGAATCTTCATCTTCTTTCAAGATTCAACTTATGTCAGCTCCTTTGAAGACTTTTTTTGATCCCCCTTTCCCCCCACTGTTTACATAATTATGCTGTTAGAGCTCTCTCCCTTATGTTATTTTTCCTTTTTGTTGCTGTCACTTACTATGAATTACCTTATATTTAACTATGCATATGTTATATCTCACCTCACCTCTTACAGAGTCTCATCTACTAGAGGGGATCTAATTTTTTAAAAACTATTTTTGGTATCTCCAGAACCTAACACAATACCTTCCACAAATAATATTATTAATAAATGTGCATTGTACCATATTCAATTAAATCAAATTAAAGAACATATTAAAGAGCTTTCATAAAATTGCATTGTTTGTTACATAATTATGTACTTTCACCATTGTCATCTTTCTTTCTATAGGTCACCAAAGCTTGGTCTACATGGTTTTTCTCCTCCCAGGATCACTACAGAATGAAACGGTCTCCCTCCCCTCCCTTTTCTGCTCTCTTTTTCTAGAATCAATTGTATCACCATTTAGAGTTTTTCCATGAATTATTACTGCTAGAACAATAAAAATATATGGTTAAAATTAACAAAAGTTAACAAAAATGCTAAAAAAGTCTTCTAGTAAGAATAACCTACATTCTAGTAAGAATAACCTACATTTACTTACAACAGATAATACTGATATTATTAGCTCCATTTTAAAGAAGAAAAAAATAACATTCAAAATTGGGAGATGCTGTGCATGCTTACACATCTTACCAGAAATCAATCCAGATTTCCTAATCAGGTACAGAATTCTTTCCACTACCATTCCCTTTTAACCTACTTCTTCTTCTGGTCAGGATTGGATTGAAAAAGAAGAAAGGCTTAAAAACTTCAGAGATCTTCGAGGGCCTTAAAGGTATGCATTAGTACAGGGTTGTTCTTATTGTTGCTTCTAATGCTTATTCCTTTCTTTACACCTAAATACTGAGGTGGTGAGGTAGATTGAGTGCTGAATTTAGTGTTAGGAAGACATGACTTTGAAACCTTTCTCTTACTCTTCCTAGCTGTGTGACTCTGAGCATGTCACTTTATCTCTCTCAGCTTCAGTTTCGTCATTGGCAAAATGGAGATTATAATAGCACTTAGCTTGTAGGGTTTCTGGGGAAATCAAAAGAGATAATATAGGTAAAGTACTTTGTTATTGTTGTTGCTGACCAATATCGTTATTATTATTTTGTCTTTCCAGCCAAAGATAGTTTATTCAAATAGAGACAGCTTTCAGATAAGAAACTAAATCAGGTGGTCAAAGTCAGGATCAAAACAAAACAAAACAAACAAAACAAAAAAAAAAACAAAAACAAAAACAAAAAAACAACAACAAAGGAACACCAAAGATAGCACTGATTAGAAAGATGCTTTTCAAAGACATATTCTAGATCAAAATTCTCTAAATCTGGAATTAAAAGTAGAATCTGAAGTTTCTACCTATATTCATTTACTTATTCAATGCCATAGCAATCAAACTACCAAAATATTATTTTATAAAGCTAGAGAAAATAATAACAAAATTCATTTGGAAGAACAAAACCTCAAAAATATCAAGGGAATCAATGGAAAAAACATAATGAAAGATAATTAATCATACCAGTTTTCAAACTGTGTTACAAAGTGGTAATCATAAAAACAATTTGGTATCACCTAAAAAACACAGTGGTAGATCAGTAGAGCAGACTAGGTTTACAATACACAGCAGTAAATGACTATAATAATTCAAGTTTGGGGAACAAGAACTCACTATTTGACAAAAACTATGAGAAAATTGAAAATCACTTTGGGAAAAACTTGGCATAGATCAACATAACTCATACCTATACCAAGATAAAGTCAAAATGTATACATGATTTAGATATAGAGAGTGATATTTACTAGTTAATTAATTGGAAGAGAATGAAAAATTATATATGTCAGATCTGTGGATAAGGGAAGAATTTATGACCAAAAACTAGGGAGTATTATGGGATGTAAAATGGATAATTATTATCATAGTACATGAAAATGTTTTGTGCAAATAAAATCAATGCTGCCAAGATTATTTTTAAAAAAGCAGAAAATTGGGGTAGGGATATAAGGAAATTTCTCTGATAAAGCTTCATTTCTTAAAAATACAGGGAACTAAGTCAAATTTATAAAAATGCAAGTCTTTCTCCAATTAATAAATGGTCAAAGGATATATATATGCAAAATCAAAACTAGCTATATTCATATAAAAATATTGTAAGTTATTACTAATTAGAAAAAATGCACAATGAACAATTCTGAAGTACCACCTCATACCTATCAGATTAATTAACATGACAGTAAAGGAAAATTATAAATTTTGGAGAAAATGTGGAAAAATTACATTAATGCATATTGGTGGTATGTAAACTGATCTAACCATCATAGATAGCAATTTGGTACTATGTTCCAAAGGCTATAAAACTATACACATCTGTTGACCCAGGAATACAGACAGCTACTAGATCTATAATTTGAAGAGATAAAAGGGAAATGACCTGAAATTACAAAAATATTTATAGCACTTTTTTCTGTGGTAGCAAAGAATTGGAAACTGAGGGGATGCCCATCAAATGGAGAATGACCAAATAAGTTATAGAATATGATTATGATGGACTACTGTTGAGATACAGGAAATGATGAGGTTTTAGCAGATGACTGTTTTCAGAAAAATCTGGGAAGACTAATATGAACTAGTGCAAAGTGAAATGAGCAGAGCTGGAGAAATTATAATAGTAATATTACAATGATCTATCAGTTTTGAATGACATAGCTATTATCATCTATAAAATTATCTAAGACAATACAGTGATAGATCAATAGATTAGGCATACAATACATAAGTAGTAAATGACCATAGTCATCTAATGTTTGATAAATGAAAAGATTCAAGGTTTTACAATAAGAACTCACTATCTGACATAATTGAGCAAATTGGACAGCACTTTGGCAAAAACTAGGCATAGATCAACATATCTCATACCTATTCACAAGATAAGATTAAAATGTGTATATGATGTAGATATACAATGATCCAAGACAATTCTGAAGGACTTGTGAAAAAAAAAATCCTGTCCACTTCCAGAGAAAGAGTTGATAGAATCTGAATAAAGATCGAAGCTATTTTTCTTGCATGCTTTTTGTTTGTTTTGCAATATGGCTAACATAGAAATATTTTTATATGCTTTCATATGTAAAATTGCTATCACATTTCTTGCCCTCACAAAAAGTAGGAAAGGAATGAGAGGAAACCCCCAAATTTGAAATGAATGTTCAAAACAAAAGTCTTTATAGAAGAAGGTTGAGGAGGAAGAGAAAGAGAGAAAAAGAAAGGAGGAGGAGAACAAGAAGAAGGAGGAGGAAGAAGAAGAGGAGAAGGAAGAAAGGAAGAAGAAAAAAAGAAGGAAAAAGAAGGAGAAGAAAGAAGCATCCTTCAGATGAGCATCATAGACTATTGATAACATCCTTGGAATTACCCATGTTGCTGACCATAAAGATTCAGTGTCTTAAAAAAAAAAAAAAAAAAAAAAACAACACCTTTTTGTTTTCTTAATCTTTCAAGGAAAAAGTAAATTATTGTGCTTATAACAAATACTGGCATCAAAATAAGAAAAGAAATACAATAATGAGAGGGAGAGAAAGAAAAACAGGATACATTTCTTTAACTGTTTTAAAAAAATACTTTGCATTTAATATCTCATTTTATGCTCCCACACTATGGAGTAGATAAGGTTTGTTATATCTTCCCATTTGAAATTTGAGAAAACTGAGCCTTAGAAAAGTGAAATGACTTCATATAGCTAGTAACTGGCAAAGACCAATACCCAACTCAGTTTTTTTTAACTCCAAGACTACTAAATAACTAATACTATTCCCACAATATAGGAATGAATCTCTTTTACCCACAGAATCACAGATTTCCAGAAGCTTAAATTTTGAAAATAATTCACAAGGCTTCTAGATATCCATCTAGAATTACATTTTCCAATAATTAATAAAAATGGGTTTTAGTCTCCACTTCAAAAATCTCCATTAATGAGTAATTCATCATCTCCTTTATGCACTTGAAAGAACCCCAACAAAGGACATACCAAGCTCCTACCTATCAAAAACATGATTTCAGTATGTTACGAACATTTGATGGAACACAGTTTCCAGAATCTCTAAGGATTTTGAGGCCTTCTCTTCTACAAGGGAGTAATTGAGAGTAGCATAAGGGATAGGGTTTGTTACTTCTAGTAAAGATGACTGACTCTGACACAAAAGCTGAGGGAAGGAGCAGCCAAAAACCAGAGTCACTGAACATTACAATTTTGCCCAAGCCAGTGCTACATATACACCCACGTAGTCCGGTCACATCCCTAGATATATAGATGAAGTAAAAATATTGAGGCTACCAAAAATGGCTCTTTAATTTTTTAGAAGAAAGAAATTTTTGTAGAGATGCCTCATGTCTCTTGGATCTACTTACTACTTTGATTCCCTTCCTACTGAAGTGGATTTGGGGATCTGAATCCTAATTAGCAAGTACTCTTTACTCATTACTTGAGGCAAAAAGACATCACTGACAATGCAAGAATGGGCCATCTCAGTCAAGAATAAAAGAATAAAAGGACCCTCAAAGAAGAGCTAAATGGTAAATGAAACCATCCAAGTTGAGACACAAACTGTTCTCTAGAGAGGGTGTTTATTGCGAGGAGAAACATACAGATCAGTGAGAAACCCATTTCAGTTTGAAAACCTTTAGGAAAGGTTTCCCTTTGAGTCAATTCAATAAGTTTTTGCTGAACCCCTACTCTGGCACCCAGCCTTTTTCAAATTCACTGTGTGGAAGAAACAAAAAAAAAACTGTCCTCATGCTTAGGAAATCATCCTATTTGTTGTCCTGGCAAGATTTCCATTCAGAGAATAATAACAGTTCACTATTTTATATTATATTATTTATATTATATTAATTTATATATATATTTATATTATATTTATAATATGCTTATATTATATATAATATTTAAATTATATTTCTATCATATATTTATTATTATATTTTATATTATATACAATCCAATGTAGCACTTTATGGATTGTACACAAATCCATAAAATTACTAGCAAATCAAAAACTATTTCTTTCATGCCAGAATAAAAAGGAAAAAAGTTACCATCCATTGTATAAGAGAGCACAGAGACAGACCGTTAAATGCAAATATTCCCTATCTCTGTGGCAACATAACCAATTGGTGCTGAACTGATTTTTAAAATATCACTTTCATCCCCATTAAAAATGTGAAAGCACAGAGGTTCTGAATTAGTGTTGGAGTCAGGAGGATTTGGGTTCAAATCCTAATTCTTCTACTTCCTAGCTATATAGTCATGTTTAAGGCCTTAATTTCTTTAAGCATTCATTCTATTATCTATAAAATTTATTAATAACACCTGGAAAATATAGCATAAGGAGTTGTTGTGAAGTTCAAAAAAACTAACGTATGGCAAATACTGGTGTTACTGCTACCAATAAAGTCCTCTTCTTCAAAACAGGAAATGTTTAAAATAAAATAAGTGTCAGATATTGTTATTGTGATGTATTATCCTTGTCATTGAATCATAGAATCTCAGAGATAGACTTCAAAGGTCATTGAATTGATTCCAAACCAAAATTATGAATCTCTTCTGAAAAATGTTATTCCCTCAGTCTGTACTTGAAGATACTCTCCTTTTTTAATTAATTAATTTACTTTTAATATACATTTCTTTATGAATCATATTGGGAGAGAAAAACCAGAGCAAAAGAGAAAAACATGAGAGAAAAAAGTGAACAAAGCATGTGTCTATTTACATTCAATCTCCATAGTTCTTTTTCTGGATCCAGATGACATTTTCTACCCAAAACTATTGGAATTGCTTTGATCACTGAACCACTGAGAAAAACCAAGTCTTTCATATTTGATCATCACTTATTCTTGCTATTATTTTGTACAACGTATTCATGTTCTGCTTATTTCACTCAGTATCAGTTTATATAAATTTTCCCAGGTCTTTCTAAAATCAGCTTGTTCATCATCTTGTTTAGAATAATAATATTCCATTAATTTCATGTCCCAAACTTATTCAGCCATTTTCCAATTCTTTGCCCTCACAAAAAGATCTACTACAAACATTTTTGTGCATGTGGGTCGCTTTCCTTCTTTTATGATTTCCTTGGGATTCAGATCCAGTAGTGGTACTACTGGATTAAAGAATATGCCCAGTTTGACAGCCTTTTGGGCTTACTATTTCTCAAAGCAGTTGGTTTACCTTTTTAAAAACTGCAATTGTGAGAAAGCAATTATTTATATATAGTCAAAAATTGATTCAATTCAACTTCTACCCACTGGTTCTTACTATGCCCTCGAGGGCCAGGCAGAAAAAGTCTAATCTTTCTTTCCGGTAATGTCCCTTCAAATATTCAGGACTATTATCAGGATCCCTGAGCTCCTGAGCCCTGTCTTTTACATTCTCAGTGATTGATCTTTGTATGACAGTCTCTAGTCCCTTCCCCAACCTTATTATCCTCTCTACATATTCTCAAGTTTGTCAATAGACTTCGTAAAATGTGGCTCATAATTCAGTACAATAGACTAGATGTGTTAGGGGCAGAGTAGATGACAGAAAAGCTATTAGATTCCTTGTGCTGGACATTTTATTACTATAAAAACCTAATATTGTATGAAATTTTTGACAACTAGGTCACATTACTGATTAACATTGAGTTTTGTATTCTCTGAAACTCTATCACTCCAATCACAATCTTACTCATTGCAAGCACAACATTATTTTTATTAATAAAAGCTCATGTTTCTATAGCATCTAGCAATTTTGAACCCACTTTAGATGATTTATTTGGTTTTATCTTCACAAGAAAACAATGCAAGTATTTCATTTTGCATTCCCAGTACCATAATCATTATCATGATTCCCATGCCCATTATCATCATTGAAGTTATTATTGAAATCATTATCATCATCATTGTTGTCTTTGTGGCCATCATCGTCACCATCATCATCTCACCATTTGACATGCTGCCCAGACCAGAATCTAAGTCTTAGAAAACTTAACATTTTTATACCTGGAAATCTGACTCTGAAACCCCAATGTCCTAATTGGGATTACCTAAGTCACATAGGCAGCTATTCAGGCAGTTAAATTGTACAGTTTATAAAGCACTGGACTTAGAGTCCCTGAGTTTAAATCCATTCTCAGATACTAGCTTTGTGACCTTTGAGCAATTCATTTACCATCTGCCTGCCTCCATTTCCTCATCTAAAATAAGGATACTAATTGCACCTACTGGTCAGAGTTATAGTGAGAATTAAATTAGATATTAATTAAGAGCTTTGCATACATTAAATCACAATATAAATACTATATATTATTATTGAGGTTATTGTTACTATCACCACTACCACAACAACTGCTACTATTACTATTACTACAAATACAATTATTGTTGCAAAAAAAATCCACGGAGACATGATTCTGCTTCATTTTCCTCCCCAATCTTCCTACTATAGGCTATTTCTCTTGTTTTCCTCATTCCTCAATGTTTCAGTTGTGGAACCATAATCAAATCAACTCTATCACTGCTGGAAAGGGTGGGTTAATTTAATCCTCATGTTTCTTTACCATCCCTGTAGTTTTCCAAAATAAATGTCTCTCCTGGTCATAATTCTTCGATATGTTCTGTAGCTCCTTGGAATACAAGTTCTTTGAGGAAAGGGACTTTCTTCATTTTTGTATTTGTATTGCCACTACTTAGCACAGAGTTTGGCACATAATGAGTGTTTAATAATTTTTTTCCTTTCATTTATTCAGCAGCAGCAAAGTCCACATCTCCAATTAAATTATCCTTATTATCATTGCAATTAATTCCCTCCTTTTTCTATTATTACCTTAATTTTCAATATTCTTTATAATCGTTACAAAATCTTTATCAAGTCCCATCTTGATCTTGACTGAGCTCAATTTATTTATGTATGGAATATTAAGTTGGCCTGATCCCTGTCTTCTAAGAGTTTATGGTTCAAGTTCTAAATAAAGGGCAGCCTCTGAACTTCTAATCACTTTGCAATACAAAAAATTTGGGAAGATCTGGTGGGAGTTGGGGGAAGAAAACTATTTTGGCTTTCTCTGTGAGTCTCTGACCTACTTTGATCTCAGGTACAGATACCATGTTCAGCTGAAGTGATCATCAAGCTCCATTAACACATCAGTCCCACCTTATTATGAAATTCTCATTAATGCCCATTATGCTGATGGTGATTATACAGTTCTATAGCAGCACTTACCTGTAAAGTGCTGCTCAATCATTATGAAGTGCTGGGTTCTATGCTGCAGACTGAAGTCATCACCTCCTCAGTTTTTTTCTGTAAGAGCACCTGAAAATCTAGGGCATATTGGCATCTATTCAGAATGAACCAAAATCTGCTTTTGCAATTATCACCAATTACTCTCAGTTCTGACCTCTAAGACCAAGCAGAATAAGTCTAAACCCTATTATTCTTTGAAGACATCTCCTTTAAATCTTCTCTTCTTTAGGATATATATCCCTAGATCCTTCAAGCAATTTCCACACTAAAACAAGGTGTCTAAATCCTGTCACCCTATTCTGGACATCTTCCAGGTGGTCAATATTTTCCCTAAAAATATAGTGTCCACTTTAAAGACAGTCTGACCACCAAGTCACTTACTTTCCATAATTATTAGTTTCCTTAGTTATTTAGTTCCCTTTCTTAATAATCTTATTACAAAAAGATCACATTAACCGTTTTTTTTTTTTTTTTTGCTGGTACATCAGAGTGTTGGCAGATATTGAGCTTGAAATCCACTCTTCTCCTCCACCTCTTCTTCCCAGGACCTATTGTCTAATGTATTTCACCATTTTCTACTTATGCATTTGAATTTTTGAAGCCTAATTCCAAATTCTATATTTATGTCTATAAAGTGTCATCTTTTTTATAATTCAGTCTTTCCTTTTCTGGCTTTTTTCCTCTATCTTATTATTATTGTTAATATTATTATTTTGCTATGAATATGAATATGAATAATTCCCCTCTGAAATGTAAGGGGAAATGAGGTTTAGAGTCAATGTGTAGAACTTTTATCCTTCCTTAGCACATGGATAGTTCCCAAGCATGTTGGTGATTACCTGAGGATAAGAATACATAATCAGAAAGCGTACAGATGAAAACCAAAGGGTATAGAAGGAAACTACTCAAAAGCCAAATGGGCTTTGTTGCACAATGGATAGAGAGCTAGGTCTAGAATCAGGAAGATTTGAGTTCAAATCCAGTCTCAGTCACTAGCTTTGTAGCCCTTAGCAAATTACATAATTTTGTTTACCTCAATTTCTTCATCTGGAAAAGGAAAACATAAACCATTCCAGCATCTTTGACAAAAAAAAAAAAAAAAAAAGGCTTACAAAAAGACAGGACTGAACAACAACAACCAAGTGGCTTCCCCATAATTCATAAATCTTCCAGGAGAGATTGTAAAGAGAAATCCTGTTCAGGTCTAAGTCTGATTAAATCACTTCAGATATGCCTGTAATTATGAGATTCTATTCTTTTTATCTTCATGGACATGGCATTGTATAACAAAAAGAACTCTAATAATCTGTGTTTGAATCCTGGCTCTGTGGGTTTCTGTGGGTTGGAAGGCCATTTCACCTTTTGAAAGGGCCTCAGTTTGTCCATTTGTAAAATTTGCAAAATGTAAAATTTTACCCAAATCCTATAAGGAGAAGAATTTACAGTCATAAGTTCATAGTTCTAGAGCTGGAAAGGATTTATAGACCATCTGGTCTCTCGTTTAATAAATGAAAAAAGCAAAGCCCACAAAAGTTAACTAACCTACCCGAGGTCATAGAGGCATCGTCATCAGAGACAGATTTGAACTTAGGTCTTCAGAGTCCAGAGCCAGTGCTATTACTCCTATACTATTCTACATGTGTTAGATTTGAGGTCCAGCCTCAGGATGATAAGATATACACCAAGCACAAATGGTGAACATATAGTACACAGTTCCCTGAGTAGAGAGTGTTTAATGGCTCTTAAAAAGCAATCCTGCCTGGTTAGTGTTCACAGAGACGCCTGCCTGTAAATGCAGGGAGAGGGAATAAAGTCTCCCTCAGCCATCTGGCTGCCAAACTACGGTGAAGTTTTTCATTTCAGTCTTTTAACAGCACCAGCAATAAAGAAACAACAAAGGTTTTTTCAGCCTTATAGCTACCAGGTGAGATCAGAAAGAGATGGGCTGGCCATAAGGCAACCTGCTTCTCCTCCTGGCCCTACTTATTGTGTGACATTGGCTACATCAATTTCCCTTTCTGGATCTTAGAGTCTTTCTGGTTTCTATAAGACAAAAGGGTTGGATCAGATGAGTTCTATGGTACCTGCAAGTTCTGAAATTTGGTGTTCTATTTTCTAACATTCCATGATCTAGTTTCACTTCTACCTTTGACCTATTTTATTGATTTTAACTGGCTATGACTTTTTATCTCCTGGGTTTAAATCCTCAAAATTATCTTTCATTCTTCCTTTTCCCATACTTTTCATACGCAGTCAGTTATGGGGTCCTAAGGATTCTTCCTTTCAAAAAAAGTCTTTACCTTGGTCACTACTCTCTATTCAGACTGCCTCTCCACTCTAGTCTAGGAGCTCTTTGCCATCTATTCAGTTTCTTGCAATAACTTCCCAGCTTTACCTTCTATATCAAAGGGTTCTAGACAAATTATCTTTACACAGAGGCCATTCTACTACCCTTCCACTAAAAATTTTTAAAAATCAGTAATTCCCTATTGCCCACTTAGTAAAGTTTTAATTCCTTTATATGGTATTTAAGGTCATCCACAACTGGTAACAAAAGGTAAGTACCTGCCCATATTTGTCATATCTTTCCTACACCCTTTGCTGTCTACAGCCAAACTAGATAGCTTTCCATCCCTTGAAGTATGCAATGTGGTCTCTCACTCCCATACTTCTCATTCTATGTCTAGAATGCCCTTCATTCCCATTTCACTTTTTAAATTGCTAACTAGTCTAAAAAGTCCAGTTCGTATACCAGTGTATCCAGGAAACCTTCCTTGATATCTTTTGTTAGACCTCCATCATCAGCATTTGTATAGCAACTTGTATTTCTCTATTGAATTTGTAATTTACCATTGTTTATCTTCCTATTAAACTATAATGATGATAGATATCACTTCCCATGTAGGTAGGATCCACTTTGTGTCATTACTGGCCCATATGCAGGTGTTTAACAAATGAATATTGAAAGCTTTATTAATTCATTGTGTTAAGTAGAATGTTTGTCCCAGTTTCCATACCTCATAGGATTGTACCAGATATATTACTTCAACTAGGATCTTCCCATATCTCACACCCTTTCAAACAATTGAGACCCAAACAGTCTCTGAGGATATAATTGTATAATCATTAGTAATTACTAGAGCTCTTCATAGATCCATAGTGAAAACTGAAATTCCCTCAGAAGCCTTAGTTCAGGGTTTCTTAACTTATTTTTTGTCATGAACTCATTTGATAGTCTGATGAATCCTATGGACTTCTTAGAATAATCTTTTTAAAATCATAAAATAAATAGGATTGAGAAGAAAATCACATATTAAAATACAGTTATCAAAATATTTTAAAACAAGTATGCAGGTCCTAGATATTCTTAAATGCCCTCCGTAATCTCTAGGTAAATCCAAAAGGTCCTCCCCCAACCCACACCCACACTTTGACTTTTTAGACTTGTCCCAAGGATGGCCTGAGTCCCTCATAACTCTTAGGAACACTCCAGGTTTAAACCAATTCCTAGAGATTGTCATGAGGCTTAAAACCAGACATTGCTGAGCTTCTTTATTATATACTATAATCCAGACAGCTCAGAGGCTGTTGCTCATTGATGGGAGGAGAGGGTCACAGCAGGGAGGTGGATGGGGGAAAAAGCACTGAACACATCTGTTTGCTTATGATTAGCAAGTACCCAATCAGTCCTGGCATGGCCAGCTGCAGTAGACTCTGTCTCTTGCTTCTCTAATTAAAGGGGAGTCCCCCAAAATGGGGCTGATTGCTGAACCCATAAGTGTGGGATCTGTCACTGAAGGAAAATGTTGCCTTTCTCTCCTAAGACCTTTTCCTGATCTTATCTTCTAAAAGGAAAAAAAAATAGGGGCAGTGTCAAGAGAATAAAAGATTCAAGGAGAGAAAATTTCTCAAAGAAAATAGAGAGGAGAAAAAGGGAGGAACATCTTCCTTAAGGCTCAGATGTCCCCAACAATGCCAATAGAGAATCTCAGCATTTCAAACTAGAAATGAACCAAAGAGCACATAACATAGAATGTCAGAGATGGAAGAAGTCTTTGAATATAGAATGCGAGAACATAGAACATTAGAAAGGGAAGGAATCTTTGAACATACAACAAAAATTAGAATGTCAAGGATAGAAGCATTAGGATTTAGAATGAGAGAGCATAGATTTGGAATGGGAAGAAACCTTGGAACATAAAATATCATATGTTAGCAATAAAAGGGCCTTCTCAAAATTCTCTTGTCCAACATTCACTTTGCAGAAAACACTGAGACCCAGAGAAAAAAAATTGACAATGAAAGAATCTTCCTTATCATTATCTAATTCATTCTTTAAAATCCTATTTCTTCCAGGAAGTCTGTTCTGACCATAGCAACTAAGACTGATTCCTTCAATTTCTGAACATCTATGACAGGCATTTTATGTATTTATGTATTTAAAGGCAGAGGTCCTGAATGTAGATCCCCAGCTATGCCACCTGGAATAGATTTTAGGAAGGATATAGACAAGTTTCACAGTGTGCAGAGAAGAGGAACCACAATAAGCCTTTGTAGGAAAGAACAAGTATAATCCATTTTTTTCTGGCCAATCCTTCAAATACTTGAAGGTAACTGTCATATCTTGAGGTCTTTCCATCTCTAGGCCTAACATAGCCAAATCTTTCAGCTAACAATCGTATTTGGTAAGCTCAAACTCGTGTTTTCTCTCTTCCATCTTCACATTTTCCTTCCCTTCTTCTTTTCTCCCAGAATGACAGAATAGACCATGGTGGGAGTTCAGGGAAGGGAAACATGAGAAGAAGAGATATGCTAACTCATCTCATTGGCAGCTACTCTATATTATAAGAATAAAATGTTCTGGAAGTTCCTTTTGAGGAAATATGCAATGCTTCCTCAACCTCTCTCTACCCCAAAAAGAGCTAAGGAAATACATATTCCTTTATAATGAAAAATATTATAAATTATTTCCTGAGTACCATGGCTCCCAAAGCTATGATTACTGGATGAAAGGTTGTTAACAGTCCAGACTCAGAGCAGAAATAATGATTTTAAATAAATGCATATTTAGATTTTCCCTGAGTTTGGGGGAACTATCCTAATTTGTTCCCAGGAAAGGTTCTATCTTTAGCAACTGAGACCTTTGGGTAATGGGAGTACCTATGCAATGTGTCTCATGGTCTCTGGCATTTGAAAAGTTTCCCATGAATGGGTGGAAATGAAGACCACATTCCCATGAATTAGTGTTAGAATCATTGCAATGGAATGGCAGAACTAGGAGGACTCTGAGAACAGAGGATTATAAGATTCTAGAGCTTGATCAGGAATGGATCTTTGAGGTCATTTAGCCTAAATTTCCTCTTCAATTCAATCCAACCAGCACTTACTAAGCATTTACTGGTTGGCCAATGCTGTAAAAATTAATCCCTTATTTCAAGGTCTATTGGATGGAAACAATGCTTACACAATTAAGTAAACAAAATAGTATATATGTGTATGTTATATATGTACAAATAAATGTGTATACATGTGTAGGTACATGTGTGTGTGATGTGTATATAAAACATGTGTTGTATTATATATCTAGATATTTATATAGGATCCTGTGTTATAAAAAGGATCAGAAAAGGTCTTTCTTAGTAAGTGATGCTTGAGAGAAACTTTGAGAGAACTATAGATTCAAAAGGGAAGAGGGGAGAGAAGGGAGAGCATAGCAAACAGTTCTGCCTCTGAAAAGGTACAGAGCAGGAGATAAAACATGGTATTGAGAAATAAGTAAAAGAATGATTTGGCTAGCACATAGAATGCATAAGGGAGAAACATGAAATCAGTCTGGAAAGATACTCTGGAACTTGATTGCAAGGGCTTCAAATGCTCAAAATTGGGGTTTGTATTTTGTTCAAGAAGCCTTTGGGGGATAACCAGAGTATCTTGTAGAGAGTAGAGACAAAACAAATTTTCCATTTTAGAATTATTTTCAGATAGGAAAACTAGGGTCACTTGCCAAAGAAGAATCAATGTTCCAGGAAAGATTTGAATCCTAATCTTCTGACTTACTTCAGCTCACATTCCATTACACCAAGCTGCTTCTCATAAAATATTAGTCAGTAATAATACTAGGCAAAAGTGTCAGAAATAAAAGAAACACTAGAACATTTTAGGAATAATAAGCTGAATAGTATACAGAGGAGGATGATCCTTTTAGTGAAAGATCCTGAAATCATGGCAAAGAGGATTTATTCAAGGAATGTTTAGTATGGAAAAGAGGCTATCATTTGTGAAAGAGATTAGGCTTATTTTGCTCTGTGGTAGAAGGTAGAATGAGAAGCAATGCGGGAAAAGGAAGAAAATTCAGGGAGGAAGATCTTGACTCATTATAAAGAAAAGAATTCATTATAATTAAAGATATCCTAAAACAGAATGGACTTTTCCCCAAAATAGTGAATTCTTCATTAATGGAAGTCCAAGTTTTAGTTGTACAATTTCTTGTTAAGTATGTGTTTGACATAAAATAAGCATTTAATAAACAAAAATAATAAAATAAAAATGATTTATATGTTGATTGATTACATTAGCATATGGGCAATGGATAAAAAGATGGTCCTGGAGTCAGGAAAACCTGAATTTAAATCTAGCCCCAGGTAAAAACTACCTGTGTAATCCTGGACAAGTAATTTAACACTATTTCTCTCAGGTCCCTGTCTATAAAAATGAGCTTAAGAAGAAATGCAAATCACTCCAATATCTCTGCCAAGGAAACCCCAAAAATGGGATCATGAAGAATTAGACACAATTGAGAAAGCTTCTTGAGGGCAGGGACTATTTTTGCTCTTGCTTTTTCTCCTCACGGTTTAGCATAGTTCCTGATACATGGTAAGCTAATAAATTCTTGTTGATTAATTAATTGACTGATGGAATAGAAATTGTTTCCCAAACATGGATTAGTCCATAGAAGCTCTCAGGCTCCTTTGAGATCTTGAGAGTCTGTGATTCTTTGAAAATATTAGAACTGAATAGTGACTTAGAAAACAGCATATAATATTTACGAGGAATCTTAGAAATCTTTCATCTAAAATCTAGCTTTTTACTTAGGGAAAACTGAGTCTCAGAAATAAGAATTCACTTTTCCAAGGTTACTTGGGAATTCAGGGGCAAAGCTAAAACAAAACCTCAGATGTGTGTTGATTTCCAATTTGTAATTTCTTCTGTTACACCATGCTCTGACTATTCCTTTAACAAAGTACTATTAGGAACAATGAATATAATGAATCATTTGGCAAGAATCATTTAGCAAAGAGAGTAAATGTAGGGAGAAATATTAACAAAAGAAATCAGGAAGGATTGGGAATTTTTATTTAAATCAACTCATTGAATTTCTGCTTTCTTGGGTTTCAGTCCTGGCCATAACTCTATGGGTGAACTTAGAAAAGTCCCGTTTTGGGGGATCTCAATTTTCACATCTATAAAATAAAAAGGGTTTTACTAGATGACTTCTAAGGTACCTTAAAGTCTGACTATCTATGAACTATTTATATGAATGACTTCTTCTTCCAAGATATTTATCCTTATGTAAGTTCTTTGAGAGCAGGGAAATTTTAGTATATCCAATACTTCATCTCTCCCTTCAGTCAAATCTGTTTTCCTGTCGTCTGTAAATTCAGAGACTCTGAAAAATTAGAAGGACCTTAGTTATTTCATCTACTCTAACATACCCTTCACATCCTTCAATCCTAGAAACATACCTTTGTTGATCCCTTGCCTGGAATGCCTTTCCTAGATTTTATCTCCTAACCAAATTCTACTCATCCTTCAGTGTCCAGCTTGAATCTTACCTCCTAAAAAAAGACATCTTTAATCACTTCTACCCACATTGATTTCTCCCTCTTCCAGGAATTCCTGCATTTTTTATCCTTCATATAGCCTTTCTGGAATCACAGTCATCTGTTTATCATACTTGCATCATTTATTATTCTTTGCTTTTTGAGGTTCAGGGTTTTTTTTTCTCTTGCATGTATTTACATATGTCATGGTACCAAGCTTACAATAGGAATTTGATAGGTGTCTATTGACTAACATATCATTATGAATCAGCACTTCATTGTCTGTTGTGTTGTGCTCCATATGTAGTTGTGTAAACTGAATGTGTGGGGTCATGAAAATATGATTCTTATTAGTAAATGTTTGATTTGCATACCTATTTTATATACTCATATGCTTGGAATTGTATAAAAATTTCTCAGGCAAAAAGGAATTATGAGTAGAAAAAGAAACACTGCTCCATATGACTCAATAGATTTTTTTTTTGGCAAAGATACTGGAGTGACTTACCTGTCTCTTTCTCTAATGTGCCCCCATTTTACAGATGAGAAACTGAGCCAAATAAAGGTTCAATGACTTGCTTAAATGACACAGCTAGAAAGTATCTAAGCCCAAGTTCAAACTCAAATCTTTCTAATTTCAAACCTGATGCTTTCTTCACTGCATTTAAATGCTTCACTTATATTGTCTTAGGTAGTTACTTAATCATTTTATGATATGGATCTTCTTATTCCTATCCAATGGGACACCGTTTGATGTCCCCTCATATAAGTACATGGTGATGAATAGTGAGTAGTTTCACATTGAAGATGATGATTGATTTCATTTACAGCTTGGAGGCCATCCAAAATAGGGACTCCAAGATCAAAAGTGACCTTGAACTTCTCTGGAATTCAGTTTACTCATCTGTAAAATATCCTAAGTAGTCTATACATTCTTTACCGTGTTTTGCAGTTACAAATCCCTTGAACTTATGAAATCACGTCCTAATTATAACCAATTGAAGAAATTCAGGAATTTTATCCTTAGGAAAAGATCAAGAAGGACATGACTATTCTATTCAATTATTTGAAGACTAACTACAAAGCAGAGAGAATAATTGTTCTGTTTGGTTATGGAGGGCAGAGTTAGGAATAATTAGTACTTTAATTTAGGCTCAATAGATGGAAGGAATAAAAAGATTACCTTACAATTAGAATTTCCCCTACAATTAAAAGATTGACTCTTGAGGTAGTGAGTTCTCCATAATAAGCTGAGACCAGAAGTCATGTTGGAGTAGATGATCTCTAAGACCCCTGTCAAGTCTGAATTTAATGACTCAGTTTGCTTCTCAATAATAAGGGCTATCTAAAGATGAAATTGACTATTTCAAGGGCAAATAAGTCATTCATCAGTGAAGCTCTTTAGGTATAGGATAGATGGCTATTGTCAGGACAGTGTGAAGAATGAACTAGAAATCTTTGAGACAAAAGTGTAAAGATCTTTAAGTCTACTAGTCACAAACAGAGCAGGTGTTGTGATGATGCAGTGGTTTGACTTCATGATGACCAACATCTGGGTTTCTTTCTAAGTTATTATAACTTCCAACCAGATGAGACTTTTAGGAAAGCTGCCCATGTGGTCTTTAATATGAAGTAAAAATGATAGATGATGATAAAAAAAACTCTGGTGCTGAAGGATCTGGCACTATTTCAAATGGGAAAGTTAGGGATTCAAAAACCATGAACTCCCACATCCTCTGGCCTAGGTTCAAGTGCTAATTGTGCCATTTGCCAGCTGTGAGGTGTTAGGCAATTTACTTCCCTTCTCTGAACCTCAATATCCTCATCTATAAAATGGGGATAATAACACCAACTTCATGGAATTGTTGTGAGGATCAAATGAGATAAAATCTCTTTATAAGCTGTAAAGATCTAGATAGAAATACATTATTATTGCCAGTTCTCTACAGGAATGCTTCTGGGGAGGGAATTTTTTTTTAGAGTAGAGTGGAAAATTAGCTCCTTTTGAATAGGACAATCTAATCACATGAGTTTTGTGCTGTCAGCATAGAGAAGAAATAAACAGTTTTTCTCTGTCCCTTGTGAGTGGCTTAGAAGAAGCTGAAAAGGCAAAACCAAGACCAGGGATACTGTACATGATGAAGGCTTTATCAAGAATTTGCCTTTGTACAGATGAATCCTGTGACTTCAGCATCAGGCAAAGACAGAGCAAATTACAGAAATAATTTCTCAAACGGAAGTGCTCATAATGAACAGAATATAAAAACCTGCATAGGTATTTAAATAATATATACCCCAAAAGCTGAGGGCAATCCAAAGAAAGGCTTTTGTTGCCAAGCTTCTGTGAAGTCCTAGGACAATGTATTAATCCTAAAAAAGATTTATTCTGAGCTGTGGTTCAAGATGAGGGAGAAAGTATCATTCTTTTGTTTTGCTTCTAACTTCAAGTGTTTGTTTATTTTTACTGATTAAAAAAACCCTTATTTTAGAGTTGAGTTAATTTTGAAGGGTTTTTTTTCCTTTTTTAATGTTTTTTTAAAATTTTCCAAATACACTCAAAGATAGTTTTAAACATTCACCTTTACAAAACCTTATGTTCCAAATTTTTCTTCCTGCTCCCCCCTTCCCAAGACAGCAAGCAATCTGATATGTTAAACATGTTTAGTTCTTCTAAACATATTTCCTTATTTGCCATGCTACTTTAAAAAATCAGATCAAAAAAAAAACCAAGCAAAAATACCAAAAGTGGTGAAAATGCTCTCTCTGGATGGAGATGGTTCTTTCTATCCCAAATCTATCGGAATTGCCTTGACTCACCTCATTGTTGAAAAGGGTTAAATGTATCACAGTTGATCAATACGTAATCTAATTGTTGCTATTTACAATGTTCTCTTGGTTCTGATCACTTCACCTGGCATAGATTCATGTCAATATTTCTATCATTTTCTGAAATCAGCTTGTTCATCATTTCTTATAGAATAACATTTCATTACATTCAGAAATCTTAACTTATGCAGCCATTGCTTGACTGATGGGCAACCACTCAATTTTTAGTTGCTTCTAACTACAAAAGGAGTGCTACAAACATTTTCCCCTTTTTTATGATATCTTTGGGATACCAACCTAATAGAGACACTTCTGGATTAATATTTATATAAGATTTATAGCACTTCAGTCATAATTCCAAATTTTTCTCCAGAATAGTTGGATCAGTTCACAATTCCACCAGCAATGCATTAGTGTCCCAGTTTTTCCACATCCCCTCCAACAATTATCATTATATTTTTTGTCATCTTAGTCAATCTTAGAGATGTGAAGAAGTACCTCAGAGTTGTCTTCATTGGCATTATAAAGTATTATTCTAATCAATCTTGAACTATGATCTAAGTCATAGAATTATCAGAGCAGCTTCTCCAGACAACATGGTATGAATTCAATTCCTTGCATATATCTCAAGTTTCTCCATTGTCATGATTGGAATTACCTCTTCCCCATTTCTGTTTGAAATCCTACATAATTCAACTCAAATTCCATAAATTATTGGAAGCACTTCCAGATGCCCAAATTCAGCAATTATTTTTCCTACCTTCAACTCCTTCTGTTATATTCTACATAATATTTGTATATTTAATGAGAAGTATTATATATTTATCTGTTTTCTGTCTCCCACTGCTAATTGTAAGCCACACACAATTAAAATTTTTAAAATTATCTTTGAAATTCCACATCTCTGAACAGAGTACATCACTTTGTAGTAGATACTTCCAAAGTGGTATTGAGTATATGCTTTTAAGAAGATACAAAATTGTGCCCATTTCTTCTAATGTTTGTTTTATAAAGTGACCTACATTATACTTTGATGTTTTCCTCCTTTGTTATTTTTGATAAATGTTTTATTAACCTTATCTTTCATTTTAAAAACAGCAATAAGTAGTTCATGTTTATGATTTCAATCTCAGGCAAAATATAACTCTTAAAACTCAGAACACCAGATCAAAGAAACCACCATCAATTGAAAATATTTCTACATTTTAGAAATATAATTTTTAAGAAAGGAATTAACTTTAGTTTCAAAAGATGTTAGTGGACAATGAATATAATCAGAAAATTATATAACTCATGTTGTTGGTATGGCTCTCTCTCTGGGTAAAGATTTTCAGGCAATCAAGATTTAAAAAGAGATGATCCTAGCATTGAGAGCTACAAGAAATATTAGAAACCATTCAGTTTAATGTGCAATTTTGTAGATTAGAAACCTGGAGTTTAAAGAGGGACAGTGACTTGTCCAACTACTGAAGCCAGAATCAAAACCCAAAGACTTCTCTCCCCGTTTTTTTTTTCTAGTATACTACCAGAAATAGAAGACATGGTCCTTGTCCTTAAGGAGCTCAGAATCTATTGAAGGAGACTAAATTCACATACTAGACAACCACAGACCAAGAGGGAAAAGTAAGGAATCAGGTACTACATTATCTATTGCACTCTTCAACTGTCAAGGGAAACAATGGAACCTATAGATTTAGTAGTCAGCACTGGTTACACAAACTTAATGGGCCTTGGAAAACACATAAGATTTAGATAAATCAATAACTCATGTTCATGAAGGATTTAAACAGAATAACTTTCCAAAAAGACTACTCTCTTCATTGGAGATTCCACACAAAGGCTAGATGACTATTTGTTGTATATGTTATAAATTAGGTTCATCTTTCAGAATAAGTTGGAATAGATGCCCTGTAAGGGCAAATTGAATATTCAGTCATTCTCAATATTTCTTTCATCTTCCACCTCAGAGGAAAGGATTGGTCTAATTGTCATCCACGAAAAAGAAAAAAAATATCAGACTGATGAGTTGCTGGCATCCTAGCCTAATATTTGTCTTCTTTTCCTGTTCTCAGAGTAGTCTCTACAAATGTTGATCAGATCTTCAGAGAATTTATGTCCATGGGGAGAAACCCTGAGGTCATCAGAGCTGGAAAATGGATCACAAGATGAAATGTTTAAGGTTATTCGGGAGGACCAAGACAAATCTCTTCCAATCCCCTCAAAGAAAAGTGGCACTAGATCTGGTGTCAGGAGTACCTGAGTTCAAATCTAACTTCCGACACTTAGCAAATACCTTCACCATAGATCTAAGTTGATGGGACAGGGATTTTTATCTCCACTTTATAAATAAAAAACCCGAGGCCTTTATAGATGAAGCAACTTGCTCAGAATCCCAGGGGCTAGTCAAAAGTAGAGTCAGAACTCAAACCAATATCTGCTATCTTTATATCTAAGACCTTTTCCATCATTTGCATTACCTCCCTAGGGGGTACCTACAAGGTAGAATGAGACCAAATAGAATATGCCTTAAATTCCAGACCTAGAAAAGAACTGGACTTGATTCTAAAAACAAGGGTGTGAGGGGGAAATGTCATTTCCCTTTCCTAGGCATAATACTCCTAGACAGGGTGTCCTCTGAGGTTGTTATAATGGACTTTTGGTGACAGTTCCAAACTCACCAGCTGTAATATTACTCTCAAGACCCAAAGAGCTCAGGGTTTGACTGACAGCATGCAATATGGATTGCCAGGCTGGAAAGTGGGTCCTAGGTTCCTAGAAACCAGGGAGAGATTTTGAGCCTCTGGCAGTATCTGGCATGACTGAACCTCTGTGTTGGGAATCCTGGAACCTTGCCTCTGGGAATTGGTAGTAAATCCCTGCCTTGTTTGCTTGATGGCTGCCCCCTAACCCTTTGGTATGTGGAGGACTAAGCTGTGCACATTCGTTTATATGATCCTTGGAATTTAAGGGAATTTCTGGAGAGGGAAATTTGACTTGATGTAAAGGAAAAACTTCTTAGTATTTGGAGCTAGCTGGAAATGAGATGGAGTTGGGAGGTGATGAGAGAGCTAAGACTTGAATATTTTAATCTCAAACAAACAAGTGTCAGGGAATTAATTAGTAGTACAGAGCACAGTCCCAATCTGTCTATAGTCACCTTAGTAGGAGTGGTCTAAGTTTTTCCTCTATGGAGGAAAAAGAATGGGAGGAAAGAGGAGGAAATTCTTTCAGAACCTATTCTTCTGCCTTCCAATGGCAAGAAGTCAAGGGCATTTATACAGCCATGTAAGATAGATGCTATTATTATTCCCATTTTACACTTAAAGAAACCAAGGCACAAAAGTTTAGTGACTTATTGAAGATCACACAGCAAGTATGTCAGGCCGACTTTGAACCCCAGTCTTCTAGCTCCAAGACCATATTCTATCCACTTTTCCACCTGGCTGCCTCTAGGAGTTTGGAGGAAGGGAGTAGCATGAAGCTCTGGGATAACAAGCATATTTGTTGTATAATATTTTAAGGTTTACAATATATTCTAAATATATTACCTCATTAAGTCTTCACAACAAAAGTGTGAGGTAGACATTATTACTATCTGCATTTTACAGAAGAAATAATAGAGACTAAGAGAAGCTAAATTAACTCAGATTACTCTGTCACAGGCAAAGTCTGAATGTGGATTTTTCACTCCAAAGCCAGCTTTCATCCATTATATACCTAGCTGCCTCCTAAGTTCTTGCCACAGTACAACTTAACAGATACCTCACTCTATAGCTACCTGAAAATGCTCCATAATACAGCCCTCTCAGTCAGGGTCATAGCACAGCCTTTTCCCATTCCAAGAAAAATCTCCTTTCAATTTGATTTCCCAGTGATGAGTTGAACTGGCTCAAGCCTTTGGAGCTGATGCCAAATCCTAAAGAGAAGCAATAAAGGACTGCAGTTGCCAGCCCCCAGCACTCAGCAATCTTGCAGCAGGGCCAGTTAGAGAAGTCCATCTTGATTAATAAGGTTGGATCAGAATCATAGAATCATTGGATCTTAGAATTGGAAGGGACCCAAGAGATCTTTCAACTCCAAAAACCCAAGCATACATTGTGACCTGAATGGTTCTCCTTAGATTTAAATGCCCTTCCTCACATTCCTAACTTGTCCCTTATCTCCTCAGACTTGAAAGTCATGTGAGATTTTTTTGAGGGGAAAAGAAAATACATTTATTTGGTATCCATAATAGAGATTCAGTATGGCATAGAGAACAGAATGTTGAACTTGAAGCCAAGACCAGTGTTCAAATTCTGCTGTCTTGACACAACTAAGACAATATCTCTGAATCTTTTTTTCTTATTTGTAAAATGGGGCTACTAATAACTCTTTTTATCTGTCTCACAAGGTTTTTGAGAGGCTCAAATGAGATAATAATATGCAAAGTACTTTGAATTAGAAGGAACTCTCAGATTCTTTTAGTCTAGTATCTAAAAAGGAATTCTCATGTACTATTCAACCCACCTGATCAACAATCCTAGAGCTTGAATTTGATTCCCTTCTGTCAGGAGGATTCTATTCTCTCCCAAGGCAGCTCATTCCATTTTTGGACAATTTTAATTGTTAGAAAGTATTTTCTCATATCATTCTGAAATCTGCCTCTCTGCAGCTTCTAGGTCTGCCCTCTGGGACCAAGCAGATGCAACATAAGCTGTCTTCCAGGGAAAAGCCTTTCAAATAATAGAAGACAGCTAGCATGTCCCTTCCAGCTCTGATATTTTAAAAAATTATATGAATACCAGTCACTTTTATTATAACCTGCCTACCATTTAAAACCCAACTCAAGTACTCTCTACCCCCAAGAATATTTCCCTGTTCTTGTGGAAAGTAATGGTCTTTTTATTCAGACCTTATGTGGTATTTTGCACCTCTCTGTCTTATGCTTCTATCTAAATTTAGCATTACCATTCTTTACATTAATAGAAAGATATGGAATCTTGGTTACAGGCAGCTAAGTGGCAAAGTAGAACACTGGGCCTAGAATAGGAAATCCTGAGTTGAAATCTGGTCTCAGAAACTGTCTTCCTCAGTTTCTTCAATTGTAGCACCTTCTTTCCAGAATTGTTGTGAGGAGCAATGAAATAAGGCTTGTTAAGCACTTGGCCAACATAGGTAATTAATAAATGCTTATTTCCTTTTGTCTTTAGGTGGAATTAGGGAAAATATGATTCCTTAGCTCAAACCTACAGTATGGCCATTAGTAACTCATTTAATATCTCTGAGTCACTTTTTTTCATCCTTAAAAATGGACATAACAATATCTACACTCTTTACCCTACAGGGTCAATTCAGGGAAAGCTCTATGTGGTGACATGCTATAGAAAGGAAGATGAATTGGAAATTTTCATTTTCTAATACTCTACTGTAAGGACAAGGACTATGTCTCATCAAAATGTATTTTTCTCAGAGCCACTGACAGTGCTTTGAGCAAAATAAGTATTTAATAAATGTCTATTTTGTTATTTTTTATACAATACATCTGGTCTGTGATTTTATCCTGGGTCAAGGGAATCCAAGGCCTGGGGTGAGGGGAATAGTGATACTGTTAGTAGGGAAGTCAGTAATCACAGAGAAATGGAAGAATATAATGCAATGACCCTTCTCCAGCTGGCCAGGATTGTGGCAGAGATTTTTAACTCTGCCAAGGGGTAAAAATTAGAAAAATGAAAGAAGCCAGAATGAGGAATCCTGGGAATCCCAAATGGGGCAAATACACTACTTTAGTATAACCATCAAATCATTCATTTCAGTTAAACAATATGTGCTGAATTCTTGTAATACTCTCATGTTGGCACAGATGTAATTTTCTAGTCATGCTGTATTTCTCTTAACTAAGGGGTTGTATTTCATAAAGCTAAATGTTCCAAAATCTAAGGGTAGTTTTAAGCTATTTAAGCTATTTTGGTATCAGAAGCTTCACAGCCAATGACAGAAATAATATAGGAGGAAGAGGGACATACTTGGGTTCTTAAAGGGAAGCTTAATAAATTAGTAAAAAGAGGTCTTATTTACATAAAACTTTAAGGTTTACAAAGAACTTTCCTCAAATAACCCTGTGAAGGAGATAATATTTTCCCCATTTTATAGAAGAGCAAACTGAGGAAAGGCTATCTTGCCATGATCCCATCTCCCAACCATCTTCACTCCACACCACTCTAGAAAATTGGATGTGACCCCTCATCCCTCCTGAGTTCTATTATATGAGGTTTTTTGCTTGATCTTGCCTTAAATCAGGCCTTCAAGCCATTCCTTGTAGCTTTGTCCCATCCATTCTTCCCTTACCCCTGATTTTAGCTCCCTTTTATGGCTTGTATCCCCCTAATAAATGCCCTTGGAGGCAGACTCTCTTTTTTGTTTATATTTGTATACCAATCATTTAACACAGTGCCCAACAAAGGGAGCCCCTAATCAATAGTTAAGGTTTTATCTATCACACAGCTAGTAAGAAGCAGAGCCAAAGTTCTGTATTTTATGTTCCAGTAGTCAATAACCTAAGGAGCTGAGCTGTCCATGGTAGAAAGAACTGACTAATGAGGGCATTCTCCCTTACTCTAGTGGAGGCTAGATAGCATCTTATCCAGGACATCATAGAGGCAGCTTCTGTTCAATATACGGGATGGTTTCAGTGGATTCTGAGATCCTTTCTGATTCTAAGATTCTATGATTCTCTATTCTAAGGGCCTTTCCCACTGTAATATCCTACACTCCCTATTCCAAGACCCCTCTAATTTTAAGACTCTTTGCTGTGGAGCCCCTTAATAGCACTGACATTCTGAGATTCTCTTCCAGTTCTGCAGTATTTCAGAGAGTCCAAGAAGCCTTGCACTTGCTGATTCCCTCCTTTGCCTCCTCTTCCTTTCCCTAACCGTCCCTTCCCCCATTAGCCAGCTGTGTTAACTAAGAGGCTCACTAGGAAGATACAGTATAAGGAAGAAGGAAAAAAATCAGATCAGGGCCAGATTAGAGCAGAGGCTCTGGAAGAGGAAAGTGGGGGAAGGGAAAGAGAGTCTCTGTGTTGATGTGTCTCCCACTAGGTCATTAAATATTCTCTATTGGCATAGCAGATGGTGAAGTAACTCCACAGATAACAAGATTAGGAGACTGGCATCAACAGCCTGAGAGAGCCAGATGTGGCCAGCTAGGGGGTGGGAAGGAGGCCCTTAAAGGGATAGCATCACTACCACATACCCTCTATTCCTTCCATCATAATCCCTACTCAGCCTGTTCCACATTTTCATAGCAATATCTATACTATTGCTCCATTTTTTATTCGCAGAACCTTGTTTCTATCACCTCCCCCAGAAGGTCTTTTCACTATATTCACACATCCTCTATCCATTCCTGCTTTTATTTATCTCTATCTCTCCAAATTTCCTCATCCTTCAAGGACCAGCCTAAGCTCACCCACCTCCAGGGAATCTGGTCCCAGCTCACACTGATCTCTGTCTTCTCAGATCACATACTGTTCTTTCGGTCTGGACCCTACAAGTAGACAACAAATTGTTCTATAATTATTTCAGGGATGTTCCTAGACAATGAGCCCTATCTCCTTAGCTAAATAAACTTCCCAGAAGACAGAAATTATATCTTCTCAATCTTTTCTCCCCTTCACAGTACCCAATAATTCAATTCATCTATTAAGTTTATAAACCTGAGAAGTGATACACTCAGTCAAAAAATTGTCAATAATAGTGAGGGAGAGGAAGAGGATTTTGTTGATTAATAAATTAATTTATAAAGCAAAAACAATTTAAAAAAAGTCTGTGGACCTGTCACTCAAGTACTAATATACTAATAACAACAAAACTGACATTTCTATATTACTTTAAGGTTTAAAAAGCAAAAATTTTCCCCATTCTACAATTAATTAAACTTAGGCTCAGTTTCATACTAGTTGCTTTATAGAGTTTCATCAGGAACAAAAAGAAAGAACACAAATAACAAGAAAAACTACTACAAGAAGGAGGAAGAAGGATGGGGAAGAAGAGAGGAAAGGGAAGGAGAAGGACAGGAACAAGGACAGCGACAGGGACAGAGATATGGGGTGGAGGGAGAGAAAAGGACAGGAAGAGGGAAGGGCCTTCAAAGTGCTTCAGATGTTATCTCAAATATCTAAAATAAACGTTATCTCATTTTGTGTTCACTATCACTCAGGTGCTGTTATCCTAATTTTACAGATTAGAAAATTAAGAGAGAAAGAGGTGAAATGACTTGTCCCCAAATTCAAGGGTATAGGGAATTTTAAATAAGAAGTCATTTCTAAAAAGTACAAATTGATACTTTCTCTGAAACTTATATAAGTTGCTTGGAGACAAAGTGTTAAGTGACTTGCCCCAGGGTTACAGGTTACAGACTTAGTATCTGACAGAATTTGGACTTGAGCCCAAGTCTTGCTTGATCTCCAAGATTATGTATTTATTGTCCACACCACACTGCCAAACTTTATGAGTGTCAAAAATGAAGGTAGATATCCAGTAGAAAGGAGACTGGTGATGTGACAAAAAGGGTTTGAAGTCAGAAAAGCTGGGTCAGAATGTGGTTCTGCTGCTGATTCAATTTGCATTTTATTTTTCTCCTTCAGGCCTCAGTTTCTCTGTAAGGAGATGTAGAAGAATCCTTACTCAGCCTGCTTCAAAGTCATTGTTTTGAGAATTTAATGAGATAATGAATGTGCAAAGGCTTTGTAACTGAAAAACTCCATGCACATGTGAGGAGTGATTATTATGGCTATTAAACAATGATGAAGCTGAAGCAATCTGTTCTTAAAGAATCCAGGATTTCTCAGTAATTTCCCCTCTGCTAGTTTTATTTCACTTGGGGAAAAAAAAGCAGTTTTTGCTTCCTAACAGGCTAATCTGTAGCTGACAAGCATGAGGATAGGGATGGCCTTGCTTGTTCTTTTAGTCTTTTAAGCAGTTTACTGAAGGATGATGGAGAGCATTACCTCCTTTCCTAGGAGAAGATAGCAGATGCATAGGTGGAACTAGACTCCATATACTTCCAGAATGGTATAATGGGGTGAGTTAGGATTGAATTAGGATCCTGAGATTTCAGCCTCAGCTTACTACCTATGAGAACTTGGATGAATAAGTCCCTTCTCTTAGATAAGTCTCCTTAGATAAGTTTCTCAATTTCCATCACAGCAAAATGAGTAGGTTGGACTATATGACCTTTAGGTCCCTGAGAGGGACCTTATAAGTTATAACTTCCAAAATTATACCCCATCAGATTATTTGGAAGGTCATGACTGAAGAAACTGACAGCCAATGATGTCCTCTTGGGCCAGGAAACTTGAAGATAAGAATAGCTTAACTCCTACACAAATACACAAACACACACACACACACACACACACACACACACACAAATTCATTTCTCATTGATTTTACCCTTTGACATAAAATCTCAACTCCTATGCATGGCATTCAAGAGTCTCTACTGTTTGACAAAATCTGATCAGAAGCCAAAGATATCATGTGAAAAAGAGAAAATTTCTTCTTCATCATCTCAGAGTACAGAAATATAAGTAAGTAAAGAAGCAGACAAGCAATTTTCAATTTAATATGAAGATAAATTCCCTAAAAATCAAAGTAATCCCATAATAGAATTGTCTATTTAGTGAGATACTGAGCTCCCTGTTACAGGAGGTGTTCAACCAGATGATCTTGGGAGTGCTATAGACAGAATCAGTGCTTTGGATGGCATGGAAATTGCATCTTAATGACTTCTTAAGTTTTAATAACTCAGATCCTAGAATACCTTCTGGACCTCAATTTCCCTACCAATAAAAAGGAGATTTCAAGACTGGAGATAAGGAACCTAGGAATTATAAATAAAGTACTTCCCACTCTAGATATAAAAATTATATCATCCCTTCTAGCACTATGATCTATGTTCTAAAGCAGGGGTATACTTGAAAACATTTAAAAGCTGGCTTTCTGAGGGAGGAAAACTTTTAGTTTAAATTGCATTAACATTTTCTTCTTTATTTTTTTAAGTATAGACAATAAAAACAAACAATAAATCAATCCCAAATTTGTAGTGTCTCCTGATTTCCAATGTATAAATGCTCATAATGAAATTATAATAATCAGGTCTTGAGAGCTGGTTGAGCTGGTTCCAGCACACACCCTTATTCTAAAATTTCTTGTCAGTCTGACATTCTTCAAAACTCTTCATCACCAGTTAAAGATGTCAGGCATTATGGGTCATATCCAGGGCAGGGAAAGATCAGATAAGCAGATCTAGGTAGCATATTTCAGCAAGTTAATCAGGGGGAGCCAGTAACCCTGTTGGGTCCCCTACATTTTCCTAGAGGGAAGATTGAGAGACAGGTATGCGACCCCCTGCTTGTCTCACAGTGCCAACCTAGCCATTCCTCCAAGAGCCAAACCAGTATATATAAATATATATATATATATATATATATATATATATGTATATATATGTATATGTATATATATATATGTATATATGTATATATATATATGTATGTATATGTATGTATATATGTATGTGTATATATGTATGTATATATATGTGTGTATATATGTATATATGTATGTATATATGTGTATTATTGTCATGTGTTTTTAGCACATGCTAAGTAAAGAAGAAAAATCAGAACAAAAGAACCCCTGAGGAGATTTCAAAGTTTTTCTTTCCTAACAATGCTCTTCCAGTAAAGTCAGTCTTCTCCCTCCCTCCTATAGAGACCAGATGAGAATTAAGGAAGAGAATAAAACACTGAACTTGGAGATAAAGGACTTAAATTCCATTCCTACTTTTTTCTATTCATATGACCCTGCCTGACTCACTACCCCTTTGGGGACTCTCATATTTTCTGAAAAATTAAGAAGTTGGCTTAGAAAATATATAAAGTTCTAAATCCTTTCATCTTTTTTACATCTATCTGTTCTTTATAATTCCACCTTCCTATTAACCACTTCAGATCCTAAATATCCTTCAAGGCCTATCATGAGTCTCTTACACTCAATACACAGTGATCACTCATTTAGAATCTCATAGCTCTAACAGATGGTGCTGCTCATATAGATCATTGGAATTTGGAATGGAGGGAAAGAGGGATGCCTGAACTTGTGATTTTTTTAGTTAGGGAACTCCCAGTCTGGAATCTCCCTCTATGTATATACAAGCATATGTAGGGTACTTAGCTCCTATAATTCTTAACCTAAACTCAGGAGCAAATATAGACATTCTGTAACTTGTTCCAAGCCTGTTATCTGCACTATAAATAGGAGCCTCTTTTTATTGGTGGGAACTTAGAAATTCAAAAAAAAATAAATTAGTGCATAAGTCAGCAAACATTTATTAGGCATTTACTAAATGCCTATCAGACAATAATAATCTGGCCTTCTCTTTGTTGATTTTTTCTATCTGTTAGCATTCCAGGGAAAAAAGAAAAACAATCCTTTAAAGCCCTGGGCTCTTACCATCTGAGGCTGACATGTGGTCCATAAACAAGGATCTCAATTCTTTGTCACAGCATTTGTTCAAAAGGTCAAGAGTCTGATCTACCAGAAGATCTGAGAATAGAGTCTATGCCAAGATTTGCATACGGTCAGTCCAGGTTTGAGGCTCTGAGGAATGAAGAATGATCTTTGTGACCCAACTGAAATGGGTATTCATCCAACAGCATGCCCCATTTGGACACAAACTTGGGCTAGAAACCCAAGGGACCAAGTTGGCATGGGGCAACTGTGTCCCTAAAGTGTTGAGTCTAGAAATGTTTGTACTTTTGTTTTTACTGAATCTTGCTTGAATGAAATACCTTTTTTTAAAAAGTTAATTGAAGTTAATCAGCTGAATGGAATTGGGGTAATGGTAACTGGCCGGTAATGGTGAGAGGATAGACCAGAAGAGAGGCTTGAGATGAAAGCATTAGAAAAGAGATCTCAGGGATACCACTGGAAATCTTGGGAAGATGTAATCAGCCTTACTCTGAGAATGTGAAATATAATGCTACATTAACAATAACAATCCATTTAAAAATTATTTTGGCATAGATTTTATTTTAATAACTTTTTATATCATTAGTTATCCAAAATTTTTATTCTTCCCCCTTTTTTCCCACAGAGACTTTTTTTTTCCTGAAGCAATTGGGGTTATTACCCAGGGTCACAAAGGTAGGAAGTATTAAGTGTCTGAGGCTAGATTTGAACTCAGGTCCTCCTGACTTCAGGGCTGGTGCTCTATCCACTGCACCCCCCACAGAGACATATTATATAACAAAGAGTAATTTTTAAAGGGCAAGGAATTAGCACAACTGATGAATACATTGAAAAAGTCCTCAAAATGTGCACTATGTTATACCTGTGGATCTCCTACCTGCAAGAAGGGATATAGTAGAGAGTGTCTTCTCATTTCACTATATTTATTTTCAATTTTTTTTGTTTTGTCATTGTTTTTTCTTTTTTCCCTGGAATGCTAACAGATAGAAAAAAAATCAACAAAGAGAAGGCCAGATTATTATTGTCTGATAGGCATTTGGTAAATGCCTAATAAATGTTTGCTGACTTATGCACTAATTTATTTTTTTTGAATTTCTAAGTTCCCACCAATAAAAAGAGGCTCCTATTTATAGTGCAGATAACAGGCTTGGAAGAAGTTACAGAATGTCTATATTTGCTCCTGAGTTTAGGTTAAGAATTATAGGAGTTAAGTATATTGTTTTCTTGGCTTGATTTATTTTACTTTGCATCCATTCATCTATATTTTTCTATATGTCTCTATCAATATATCATTTCTCACAGCACAATAATATTCCATTATATTCAAATACACAATTTCTTTAACCATTCTCCAATTAATGGTCATCTACTTTGTTTCAAATTTTTAGCTTTCATGAAAAGTGCTATCATAAATATTTTAGTGCATCTAGAGATTTCCTTTAAGGTATAAGCCTGATAATGGAGTCTCTGGTTCAAAAGGTCATTTTTAGTCACTTTAATTGCATGATTCCAAACTGCTTTCCAAAAAGCATTATACTATTTCACAGCTCCAAAAGCAATAAATGAGCATCCCTATTAATGCACAATGCCTTCAATATTTACTGGTGCTATTGTGTCATTTTAAAATTTTTTTGCCAATTTTTAAAATATGAGGGGAAACCTCAGAATTGTTTTGATTTTCATTGCTCTAGTTATTGGTTTTGTTGTTGTTTTGATGAAGTTGTGAATACTTTACAATTCTTTTGAGAACTGTTTTTTTTCATATCATTCATCATTCATCTATTGAAAAATGACTATTACATATAAATATTTAAATATAAATAATTCATATAATATAATATACAGTATATGATTTTTTTCTATTCCTTGATTTATTTATATAGTCATAGCAAGGAAATTTGATATAATTTTTCCCCATTTGACCACTTCACTTCCTATCCTAGACACATTGATGTTAGCTATGCAAAAACTTAAAATTTAAGTAATCTATTTTATCTCTTGTCATTACCTTGATCTCTTGCTTTGTTATGAATACATCTTCTACGCATAGCTGTGAAAGATATATGATCTGTTTCTTTTCTTATGTTTTATAGTATGATCTCTAATACTAAGGTTGCATACCCATTTAGAATGCATTGTGACATGGTCTAAGCCTATGTTTTGCCATACTGCTTTGCAGTTTTCCCAAAAATGCTTATCAAACACAATTTTCCCCTAGGTAACTTACGTTGCTACTTTATCAAACATTGGATTATTGAATTGCATTTTTTATTCTTCCTTGCATAGTCTCTTCCATTGACCTTTCTATTTTTAAACCAATAGTAGATGTTTTGATGACTATTTTTTCAAATATATTTTGAGGACTGAAAAAGCCTTCATCCTTTTTCCTACTTCTCTTCATCATTTCTTGATATTCTTGATATTTTAAATATTGTGTTTTTTAAAATCATGTTTGATATTATTCTATCAAGTCCTATTAAAGTATCCCCTTGAAATTTTGATTGGTGTAGCATTAAGCATACATTAATTTTGGTAGTTACTAATTAGTAAGTACTAAATCTGGTATTCTTTTGTATTATGTCAGCACAGCCTGATCACAAGCACTGAATATTCCTTCAGACATTTAAGTTATATTTTTCTTTCTTAAAGTAGCACTTTGTAATTGAATCTATATAAGTCTTTTGTGCATTTTAGTAAGTTGATTCTCAGACATTTTATAGGAATTATTTGGAAGAGGATTTTCCTTTTCGTTATTAATTTTTGGGTTTTGTTATTATTATACAGAAATGCTACTGATTTTTGAGGATTTATTTTACAATCTGCAATTTTGCTAAGGCTATTGTCTCAAATAATTATTTGCTTATTCTCAAGGATTTTCCATGTAAACCATTATATCATCAGCAAACAAAAACAGTCTCACTTCCTGCTTGCCTAACTTTATGTCTTTAATTCCTTTCTCTGGTTTCATTGTTTCCAGAACCATATCAAGTAACAGTAGTCAGAGTGGGCATCTTTGCTTCACTCATGTATTTATTAGAAAAAGTTCTAGTGTATCCCCATTGTGCATGATATTTGCTTTTAGTTTTAAATGAATGTTTTTTAAGATGTTAAGAAGGGAGATGAAGGCATGGTGGCAGAGTGAAACCAGGAATTCTCTCAGTTTCATCTGAAAATCACATGAAACTAAACTTGATCAGAGTCTAATAGAATGAAACTATTTTCCGATTCAATATACATTGGAAAAACTCAGAGAAAGGTCATTCTCATTGGGTGAAAAGGGTGTTCGGCCAAGCTCAGATGGACTTTGGGGAAACTGCTGAGAAGATCTTTTTTTTTTTAATTTTTTTATTTAATTTTTATTTTATTTTATAATTATAACTTTTTTTGACAGTACATATGCATGGGTAATGTTTTACAACATTATCCCTTGCACTTATTTCTATTCAGATTTTTTCCCTTCCTCCCCCAACCCCCTCCCCCAGATGGCAGGCAGTCTTATACATGTTAAATATATTACAGTATATTCTAGATACAATACATGTGTGTAGAACCGAATTTCTTGTTGCACAGGAAGAATTGGATTCAGAAGGTAAAAATAACAGTTTACACTCATTTCCCATGCTGAGAGGATCTTAATCACAGCAAGTCAGCAACTGAGATCTTTGGTTCTGAGTTAGCAGAGGAGCAGATCAGTGGGAGAATCCTCAAGTCCCAAATCAGAAAGCAAACTCTGGGAAACTAGGCTGTTTCCTAAAAGGAGCAGGCAAAGCTACCCACTACAAACATAAAGAGGCCCCTATACTCAAAGTCATAGCTTGGAGCTACACTAGAAGCTTCAGACAGTGTCCCCTTTATCCTAAGAGGAGAGCTTGGCAAGAAAAGGAAAGAAAATGAGCAAAAAAAAAAAAAAAAAACAAACCCAAAAACAGAAAAGAACCTTGACCATAGAAAGCTACTGTGATGATAGGGAAAACCAAAACACCAACTCAGATAAGGATGAAATATTCACAGAGGAAATCTCAAAAAATGATATAAATTGGTCTCAAACCCCAAAAGTCTTCTTGGAAGTACTCATAAAAACTTTAAAAGACAAATAAGAAAAGTTGAAGAAAAAATGAAAAAAAAAAAGAAATGCAAGAAAAAAAGAAAATATGCAAGAGAGAGTCAATAGCTTGGAAAAGGAATGCAATTCCTTAAAAAAAATACAACTGGTCAAATGCAAAAAAAAAAAAAAAAAAAAAAAAAAAAATCCACTAAAGAAAACAATACATTCAAAAACTAATTGGATGATCAATGATGGACAGAATCAGCTGTTTGCACTTTTGTTTTTTTCTTCCAGGTTATTTTTACCTTCTGAATCCATTTCTTCCTATGCAACAAGAAATTTGGTTCTACATGCATATTTTGTATCTAGGATATACTATAACATATTTAACATGCAGAAGATTGTCTGCCATCTAGGGGAAGGGGTGGAGGGAAGGAAGGGAAAAATCAGAACAGAAGTGAGTGTAAGGGATAATGTTGTAAAAAAATTACCCATGCATATGTACTGTCAAAAAAAAAAGTTTAATTATAAAATAAATTTAAAAAAACTAATTGGAAAAAGAGATACAAAACTTAACTAAAGAAAATCACACATCAAAAACTAGAATGGGGCAAATGGAAGATAATGACTCTATGAGATATGAAGATTCAGTAAAACTAAAAAAAATTTTTAAATGGAAGAAAATGCAAAATACCTCATTAGAAAAACAATCAATCTGGAAATTAGATCCAGAAGAGACAATTTAAAAATTATTAGTCTACTTGAAGGCCATGACCAAAAAAAGAGCCTGCAAAACCTTCTTCAGAAATCATCAAGGAAAATTGACCCAATATGCTAGAAACAGATGGGAGAATCTTCATTGAAAGAATCCAATAATTACTGTCGGAAAGAGATCCCACAAGGAAAACCCCAAGAAGCATTATTGCAAAATTCCAAAACTACAATCTCAAGGAAAAAATACGGCAAGCTGCTAGGCAAAAACAATTCAAATATCAAGGAGCAACAGCCAGGATTACCCAGGATCTGACAGTTTTTAAAATAAAGGATCATAGGGCCTGGAATACCTTTTTCTGGAAGGCAAAGGACCTGTGGTTACAACCAAGAATTAACTACCCAGTAAAAGTGAGCATCATCTTTCAAGGAAGGTGATAAATCTTCAATGAAATAAGAGGCTTTTCATCAATTCTATTGAACAAAACCAAAACTAAACATAAAATTTAATAATTTAATCTACAAACACAGAATTCAAGAGAACCTTAGAAAAGTAAACAGGGGGGGATATATATATATATATATATGTATATATGTATGTATGTATGTATGTATATATATATGTATATATATATATATATATATATATATATATATATATAATATTTAAAGGTTAAAATGTTTTCCTCCCTAGATGTGAAAATACTATCTGTAACTTTCGAGAATTCTATTACTGTATTAAATAGAGTGGGACATCACATGGAAAGAAAATGTGGCTGAATGGATTTTGGTGTGATGATATCACCAAAAAAAAGATATTAAGGAGTGGGGAAAATTCTGTACTGGAAAAAGAGGAAAGAGGAAATATAATGGGAAAAATCACATCACATAAAGAGGCATAAAAGACCTATTATAATCAAGGGAAGAAGGGAAGATTGATCTCATAAATTATGGCTCTAAGAGGGAATAACTTAATCATTTGATTGGTTATAGAAATATATCTAATCCTAAAAAGAAGTAGGAGGAAAAAGAAGAAAGAAAAGAGAGGGGCTGGATAGAAAGGAGGGCAGAAACACGAGGAAATAAAAGTAAGAGAAGGGGAGAGGGAGATAGAAGATAAGGTAGTGAGTGGGTGGATCAAAAAACAAACCAAGGACAGGGCTGAAAGAAAGAACAAAAGAAAATAGGATGGAGAGAAATTCAGAGCTGGTAATCATAACTGTGAATATAAATGGGATGAACTCTCCCATACAACAGAAGTGAATTAGGAACTATTGCTCTCCAGAATGGCTGGATCCATTCACAACTCCACCAACAACATATTAGTGTCCCAGTTTTCCTATATACCTTCCAACATTCATCCTTGTCTTTTCCTGTCATCTTAGACAATCTGAGATGTGTGTAGTGGTATCTCAAAGTAGTCTTAATTTGCATTTCTCTGATCAATAGTGATTTAGAGCAATTTCTCATAAGATTGGAAATTATTTTAATTTCTTCATCTGAAAATTATCTGTTCATATCCTTTGACCATTTATCAATTGGAGAATGGCTTGGATTCTTATAAATTTAAGTCAATTCTTTATATATTTTATAAATGAGGTCTTTATCAGAACCCTTAAATGTAAAAATGATTTCCCAATTTATTGTTTCCTTTCTGATCTTGTCTGCCTTAGTTTTGTTTATACAAAACCTTTTTAATTTAATATAATCTATCTTGTGTTCAATTATGAATTCCAGTTCTTCTTTGGACACAAATTCCTTCCTTCTCCAAAGATCCGTTGTACTCCCTTCTGTTCCAAATTTTTCCCCTCCTTCCCTCCACCCCCTCCCCTAGATGGCAGGCATTCCCATACATATTAAATATCTTATAGTATAGCCTAGGTACAATATACATGTGCAGAACTGAATTTTGTTGTTGTTGTTGTTGCAAAGGAAGAATTGTATTCGGAAGCTAAAAATAATCTGGGAAGAAAAACAAAACAAAACAAAACAGTGCTCACAGTTTTATACTCATTTCCCAGTGTTCTTTTTCTGGATGTAGCTGATTCTGTCCATCATTGATCAATTGGAATTGGATTAACTCTTCTCTATGTTGAAGATATCCACTTCCATCAGAATACATCCTCATACAATATCATTGTTAAAGTGTATAATGATCTCCTGGTTCTGCTCCTTTCACTCAGCATCAGTTGATGTAAGTCTCTCCAAGCCTCTCTGTATTCCTCCTGTTGGTCATTTCTTACCGAACAATAATATTCCATAACATTCATATACCATAATTTACCCAACCATTCTCCAATTGATGGACATCCATTCATTTTCCTGTTTCTAGCCACTACAAAAAGGGCTGCCACAAACATTTTGGCACATATAGGTCCCTTTCCCTTCTTTAATATTTCCTTGGGATATAAGCCCAGGAGTAGCACTGCTGGATCAAAGGGTATGCACATTTTGATAACTTTTTGGGCATAATTCCAGATTGCTCTCCAGAATGGTTGGATTCTTTCACAACTCCACCAACAATGCATTAGTGTCCCAGTTTTCCCACATCCCCTCCAACATTCATCATTATTTGTTCCTGTCATCTTAGCCAATCTGACATAATACCTCTATTTAAAAAGAAAATGAACCAGGCAAGAAGAAAGAACTCTATCATTGAAACATATTATAAGAAAAGGGAAGACCAGGGTTCATCTTCAGAGGACACTTTAGTAAAAAAAAATTCTACCCCAAAGAGTTAACATGAAATGGTTCCCTGCCCAGAGAGAATTCATAGAACTCAAAATAGAATTAAAAAATCAAATGAGAGACATTGAGGGAAAAAGTAAAAATATTTTAAAATCATCCAAGAAAAACAAGAACTTATGAAAAAAAATTAACCAACTAGAAAAGGAGATACAGAGTCTCAAAGATGAAAATAATTCTTTGAAAATTAGATTTGGGCAAGGGGAAGCCAGTGAAACTGTGAGAGACCAAGAAATAACAAAATGAATTATAAAGAATGAGAAAATGGAACAGAATATGAAACATCTTATAAGAAAAGTGACAGATCTGGGAAGCAAAGGGTAAAAGAAGAAAGCCAAGGAGGGACTCTAGAGTGTGGGTTGGTTAAGTAATAGCAAGGCAAGTTAGGGAGCAGAATTCTATTAAAGATTCAGCAGGGATAGGAAAAACATGTATGTGGAGGATGTGTGTGTGTATCTATATAGATAAATACATAAATGTATCTTTTCTTTACTGTAGCTTGCTTGGGTGGTGAGGGAGATCAAAGGTAGAAAAAAGAATAAAGTAAATAAGGGGCATAGTAGACAACCAAAGAACAATTTACAATGAACTAAAGAAAAAATTGAGATTCATGAATACAATTTCTTCTTATAAACTTTCTTGATCTGGTACTTTGTTGTTATATATTTTGAATCTTCCCTGATTCTGCTAGGCTCATGACAATGTTCTATTTTGTTTTGCTTTATTTTGTTTTGTATTTCTTTTTTCTTACTTTGTTTTTTTCCAAGCAAACAAATAAAATAAAAAGGAACAGTGTCAAAAGTATAAAAATACAAGTCATTTCCCAATTGACAGTCAAAGAATATGAACAGATAATTTTCAGATGAAAAAAATTTAAGCCATATAAAGTCATATGAAAAAATGCCTAAATCACTATTGAATAAAAAATGCAAATTAAAACAATTCTGAGGCATCACCTCAGACTTCCCAGATTGGCTAAGATGACTGGAAAAGATAATGATAAATGTTGGAGGGAATGCGGGAAAACTAGAACACTAATGCATTGTTGGTGCAGTTGTGAATTCTGGAGAGCAAGCTGGAACTATGCCCAAAGGGTTATAAAACTATGCATATCCTTTGACTCAGCAGTGCCACTTCTGGGTCTGCATTCCAAGAAAATCACAAAGGAGGGAAAGGACCCACATGTGTAAAATGTTAGCAATTTTTTTTTATGGTAACAAAGAATTGGAAAATAAGTAGAGGCCCATCATTTGAGAAATGGCTGGATAAACTATGGTATATTAAGGCAATGGAATATTGTTGTTCTATGAAAATGATGAACAAATTGATTTTAGAAAAGCCTGGAAAGATTAATACAAACTGATACTGAGTAAAACAAGCAGAACCAGGAATACATTTTGCAGTATAACAGCAAGACTGTGCAATGATTAACTAATGAAAGACTTGGTTCTTCTCGATGACTCAGTGATCCAAAGCAATTCCATAGACTTTGGACAGAAAATGACATCTGCATCCAGAAAAAAGAACTATGGAAATTAAATATAAATCAACATATTATATTCACTTCTTTTTTCTGTTTTTTTTCTTTTTCTCTCCCATGGTTTTCCCTTTTGTTCCAATTTTTCTTTTCCAATGTGATTCACAAAGGCAATGTATATTAAAATAACTTAATAAAAATGATATTTTTAAAAAAACACCTTTAATTTGTAGAGTTTTTAACATTAAAGTGTCATACTTTATCAAAGGTGTTTTTTTTTTTTTTTTTTTTTTTTTTTTTTTTTTATCCATTGAGATGATTACTATATGATTGAGATGATTACTTTGGATGTTAGGATTTTTAATGTGATTATGTTGGTTGTTTTCTTGAAGTTGAATCACACTCACATCTATACTATAAATCCCATTTGGCTATAATTAGTTAATTTTTTTTATAAATTGCCTTTTGACAGAATTTTGTTTAAAATTTTTGAGTAAATGTTCTTTAATGACATTAAACTATAGTTTTCTGGACAGCCAAGATGATTAGAGGTCCAAAGACAAGGCTACACAAGAAGAAATTGATTGAAGAGTTTAGATATCACATAATTATAGATTTATAGTCAGAAGAAACCTTGGAAATCATCCAGTCTAACACCCTTATTTTACAGATAAGGCAAATAAATAAAGCCTGGGTTAAGTGAATTTCCCAAAGTCACATAGCTCATAACTGCATAAAGCAGATTCTAAATGCAAGACTTCCTGACTCTCAGCTTAAGTCTTTGAAATGTCAAACATGGGATCTTCCAGATTAAATGCAGATTAAGTTGACAAATATTTAACAAAATTAATTAAAATAAAATAGATATAATGTTAATACATGGTTTTCTAAAGAAATGTACTTGCAAGGAGATTTTGTTTTGGTTTAATAGACTCCATTTCTATTTGAGTTTTATACCACTGCACAACAACCTGGTGTTAATTCAATTCCAGAAATATTGATTAAATGTCCCCTATATTCAGGATGTTGTGTTAGATGTTGAGAATGTAGGAATATCAGAAGAATTTATAATTTCCTTATCTTAACAATTCCTGGAAGGACCCAGACTACAAATGTCTATAACTGTGTTGTTGTTGTTTGTCCTATGTTCTTGAAGAGGGTCATGATTTCACAGAGATGATGTTATAACCTGCAAGTGAATTGGATTTATGTGAGTAAGCACTGTGCAAGATAACCTGCTTCATTTCTCCTCCAGAGCCATCTGAGTCCAGTGGCCAGATCTAGATGAGGATAACTGGAGATGGCCCTGGAATGACTTTGTAGGCAAATCTAAGAAGAAGCTAATTGGAATAGTGGATAAAGTATTATACTTTCAGTCAGGAAAACCTGAATTCAAATCGTTTCAGCTGTGTGATCCTAGGTAATTCATTTCAATTTTGTTTGCCTTGGTTTCTTAAACTGTAAAAATGGACTTAATTACAGACCCTCCTTTGAAGGACTATTATAAGAATCAAATGAGATAATATTTATAGAGCCCTAAGTGCAGTACATGACACATAATAGGTGCAAAATAAAAATTTGTTCCCTCTCTTATTTCTAGCCCTAAATTGCCTGAGGCATGAAAAGTTTTGAGTGAGTTCATTAGAATCACAGAAATTATAAAGAATGCAAAGACAAAACCTATGAAATAAATAGTCCCAGCCCTCTAGATGTTTACTTTCTACTATTAAATATGGAGAAGAGAGCACTTGAAGGAAACATGGTAGCTCTTCAAGTAACTGAAGAGTTACTGTGTTGCAGAAAAGAGAGGTTTGTACTATTAGCTCCCAGAAAGCAGCACTGGAATCAATAAGGAGAAGCAGCAGAGAGATAGACTTGACCATTAAGTAAGGATCTCCTCCTATTTAGAGCTATTCCACAATTGAAGGTTATCTCAGGAAAAAGGAGTTCAAACAGAAAGAGATATTTACTTGTCTAAAATACAAAGAAAGAAATGTTTCCAGCATCAGCAGGGGATTGGACTAAATGACCACTAACGTCCTTTCCACTCAATATCGCATCATTCTCAGATCAGCCTGGATGATACAGGAAATGATTCAAACCCATTGCAACAGAAGAATCCAGTGAACTTTCTTGCTCACTGTCATTCCTCCTAGTTTCACAACTGGAGAGTTGCAGCTCTGCCTTCAGAAAAATTAACTGCCAACACTCCTGCTCCCTCACATCAGTCCTGCCATTAAGCTGTGCAAGCTTTGACTCCATGTTTTTTTTTCCCTCCTTTCCCTATAATTGAGTTCAAATTATTTGTGAGACGCTCAACCAATTTATCACATCTCTCTCAAAGCCCCTAAATTGGTGCTAGGACTGTTCTGGAAAAGATGAGCTGAGCTGGCCAGGAAAATTCCCCCCAGCTCAATGACTGTGCTAGACAGTTACCTGATCAAGCTGTTTATGAGATAATCATGTCACGAATGGCCAGAAACCCTTAACTTCCTTTTGCTACTGACTTAGATACTTGACATAAAATCACAACTTCTCTTAGTATCATTCTAATCACATCAGAGTTTAATATTTAACTGGGTGGGAAGATTGACAGAAAGCTGAGTGCAGAATTAGAAATATTTAAGTTCAAAGTACTAGTTACATACATACATATGTGTGTGTTTGTATAACTCAACTCTGGATATATAACAACTTCAGTTTCTGCAATTTTAAAATAGGGATAATGCCTACCTCATGTTGTATAAGGATCAGATGATATGATATTTGTAAGGTGTTTAACACAATGCCTGTCACATAATATATACTTAATAAATATTTATTCCTTCCTGCCTTCCCTTCCCAAAAGTGGGCTCCCTACGTTTTCTATCTATTTTCTATCTTCAAGGTTTATACCTTTTGGGTTATCTTTCATTCTTCCTCCCACGTTAATCTCATAGACAGAAGGCTACCAAGTCCTGTTAACTAAATACATGTACTTACATGTATTTAATACAGGTAACATCTCATATATTTGTAACCTCTTCTCTATTCCTATTTGTAAAGACTTTCATTACCATATAGCTAAACAATTGAAACCAGCTTCTTTCCAAATCTTCCACTTTCATTTTCCTCCAATTCATCCAATAGAAGAGACCAGAATACTTTCCCTTATGTGTGGATCTAGCTATATCACTTCCTGGCCAAAAATCTTCAGTGTTTCTTAATTGCCCACCAACTAACATTCAAACTTCTTAGGTTGGCATTCAAGACCCTCAATTATCTGACACCACCCTTCCTTTCCAGCCTTATCTCAGACTACTCCCCACATTATACTTTAACCTCCAGTCAAATTATACCCTGCCCCTCATATATACCCAGAATGTTCTTGTTTTAAAGTCTTTAATCAAATGGTTTATTATGCCTGGAGTGTTCTGTGCATTCTTGGTGAATAGCTACCCAAAATTTAAGCCAGACATAAACGTTATTTCCTGCAATAATTTTTTCTATCTTTTTTTTGATCATCCTACTCAGGAGCAAGCTCCCCACCACCACTCAACTTCAAAATAGCGTGGGTACCCCTTTGATATAAATATCATGTATTTTTGTTTAATATAGTCATCTGTGTATATACTTTCTATACTTAGTAGATAGAGAGTTTCTAGTGGGCAAGAACATGTTTTATTTAACCTTTTTCTCTCTCCATGTATCTGGTATCTCAATACCGCAAACAGATAATTAGTAAATGTCTGTTGCATAAAATGGAATTAAATTTGTGTCTTGTTTATGGAATTCAACTCACTTTTTATCTGAAAACACTATGCCCCAAGCACTTTGCTCTATATTGAGGACTGCATGAAAGCAGGAAGACCTTGTTGTCTGGAAGTCCAGTCTAACAATGGACAGAGAACACATACACACATAGAGGATATCAGCTAAAAGGTAACGAAGGTCCATACAAGAATTGCAAATAAAGAAACTCACTACCTAACAAACCAGAGCTCAAGCTGAGCATCCATGAGAGATGCTATATAGAGGACACCTACTATGGGTGAGACATTGAGCCAAATGACTCTAAAGCTCTTTCCAGAAGGGATATATTTTGATTCTATAATTCTAACTTCGTTTGCTTTGGTGTATGATTCTAGATCCCTCAAGTTAAAAGGCAATTGTCATTTTGATCAGCCTCTATCCAATCAGGATCTTTTCTATGGCCTGAAAAAACAGGCCCCTAGACTCCACTCAAGAATTTCCAGTGACAAGGAATTCACTGTTCCCTTAGACAATACATAATATTTTTAACAGTGCCACAGTTCCTTAAAAGTACAGCAACTTATTATTGAAAAAGTCACTAATTCTACAGTCCTATTATTTGTATATTCTAAGACTTCATGAATCTTAATTCCTAAGTTTCTAAGATTATATTATTATGTGACTCAGAACTTATAAGATTCAGTATATGAGGGATGTAGAAGACCCTTACCCAAAATGATTACTCAGAGATCACTCAGTAGAAAGCAGAAAAGTTGTTTATTAAAACCTCCAGAAGATGAGCCATCCCATCACAAGATAAGAAAGAGAAGGCTCATGGTAGGAGGGCTAAAGAAGTAGTAAAGATACATAGCTTTTATACAAGAGATTACATCACATGTAAGAGATCATTGAGAAGGGAAGGGGGAGACATCTAATTGGTTGTTGCTATTTGGAAGGTTTGGAATGGAAGATTTCTGTTTCCCAGAAATCACCTGATTTCTGGGAAACAGAAAATCAGGCCTTCAGGCTTAATCAAGCGGATAGTGGTCCAGCTAATAAATAGACTAACTATCGATAAATGTCAAATACTAATGAATGTCATCAGCTCAGGTTAAGTAAATATGTTTATAGCTGGCCAAGGCTCAAGTAAATATGGGCTTGCACATATTATACAGGTCATAAGGGAAACACAGAAATGATGAAAATAAAATACAGAAAAAGAATTCATACATTCCTGTAAGTTCTTCACCTTATCTCTCTGTTCCTCACTTGTGTGGAAAATTCTAAGACTGTGCTTCTGTGCCCTCTGAATGTTCTTCATAAGCAAAAAGGAAAAACATAAATGGCAATTAGCAAGTTTGTCCAACAGAATCCCATGGAGCCATGGAAAACTTCAGAATGTCAGCTTCCTTCTGCTCAAATACCTTTTTAATCGCTTGGTGCAGTAAGTGAAACTGAGCAATTATAATCTATACATCTAGTACATCTTACACCCAACATAGCTGACTTGAAAAATCCATCACATAAGAGAAGGAATGAGAGACATGAGCTTATTATCTGTCTGCAGAATTGATCTTCTCTCTAGTCAGAGTAGTTAGCAAATGATAGGACCTAAGAATCCATCAGGAATTCCTCCTTTACTAGGAATAAAAAAATAAATAAAAGTTTCTGTTCATTAGATATTTACTAATAAAGTCACTTATAAGAAAGTCACTGGCTGAAAATCCACTGTTATCCAATCTACTCTATCCACTATACCCACCTCACTGCCTGCAAATTTACCATTATTATGTAATTCCAATCAAGATATTGCCTTCTGTTAAAATGGATGTTTTCCTTCAGAAAGTAGAATACCTTAACCCTTATATCCTAGCACAAAATAATCGTTATGATCCTTTCTCTAAAATAGAGCATTTAAGGATAAGATCAAAAATGATAAGAATGGGTCATTCATAAGAATTTTGATGATAAAGAGATTGGATGAGGAAAATAGCCAGGGATCAGCACCATGCTTTCAGTGGTTAAAACTGGATAATAAAAACTGTTAGCAGCAATGGTGTAATAGAAAGGACCTTAGAGGCAGCTAGGTAGCACAGTGTTCAGAATGCTTATCCTTGAATGAAGAAAACCTGAGTTCAAATCAGGCTTCAGGCACTTACTAATTATGTGACCTAGGGCAAGTTATTTAAGTATATTTACCTCAGTTTCCTCCACTGTAAAATACAAATAGTAATATTCCTTACCTCACTGGGTTGCTGTGAGGATCAAATGGGATAATACTTTGTAAATAAAGCACTTTGTATAATGCCCATATATGATAGGAGTTATAAAAATGTTTTCTTTTCTCCTTCCTTTATACTTGGAGTCAAAAACCCAAGTTGTACCCCCAACTCCATTACTACTTTGGCCTATGAACTTAAGCAAATAACTTCCTTTCTCTGAGCTTCGGTTTCTTCCCTATCTGGAAAATAGGTTGATAATTTTGCCCTTTCTGTCATAGGGATCAAGCAAGATACTGCATTCGATGTCAAAAGATCTGGATTTGAATCCTGACTTTGACATTTACTGTCTCAAGCTCTCCAACTTTGCGTTTTCTCTTTTATAGAATAGTAGAGGTAATCAAAAAGGCAGAGAGACTGGACAAAGTGACCCCCCCATGTTCATTCCAACTTTAAATCCTAGGTTCCTATGATCTTATAACCTTCCAATTGTGTAGGAACATAAGAGAGCAGCCCTTATTTAATATGATGGATGGCTTCAAGCTTTTGACTTCTCCAGCTTAATCATGAAAAGGCTGAGCAGAAACATAATTACTGACTCGCTCTCTCATCAGAGGCATGCCCATCCATCAAGAAAGGTAATTCATTGCAGTGCCTGTTTTACTTAACATGACTTGTCATGAGCATCCATCCATTGACATATACCATATCATCCGTGATTCCTTAAGACACTTCTTCCCTTCTTGAGATCAGCCTCCAAGATGCTGAGACAGAAAATCTGGAGCTGGTTTTCTTACCTCTCTGGATACATAATGATCAGTCTCTCCTTTTTGACAATCTCTGCCCTTCACATTCCACAGCCAATTGATTTCTAAGTCTTGCCAGTTCTGCCCTTGTCACATCTTTCATTTCTCTCCCCACCTTTATATTCCTATGTCTACATACTTAAGATAGAACTTCACTGACGCCTGCCCAGACAATTATAATAGGTTCCAAACTAGTCTTCTTGTCTTCATTCTCTTCCCCTTTATGATTCCCTCTTCTCATGGTTGCCAAGACAATCTTCTTAAGGTACAGATTGGCTTATGCAATTCCCCTACTCAAAAATTTTCTTTGCCTCCCCATTGCCTAAATAATGTATTAAAAACTTCCTTTAGTTACTACTTCTTCATTCTAACTTCAGTCATATACAAAACTTACCCTTGGTACTTATATCCCAATATTCTTAATATCTTAGCCAGCATGCTATCAGGGTCTGGGCTTCAAACCAACTAGCATGGTATCCTGGCCAGGGCTCTATATCATTCCACATTTGTATGGTGCTCTAAGCTTTATAAGATTCCTAATGACAAAGACACTAGATAATTCTAAACTTTCTTCCAGCTCTAAATTTTATAACAAGAAAAAGTTAATGGAACTATTGTTATCATTTTCTAGCAGATGAATAAGTTGGCGTACAGAGAGTATAAGTTGCTTATCCATAGTAACACAGCAATATATGTAAATATCAGATTAGTGCCTCAAAATAAGATCTTCTGATTTTAAGACTACTAGTTTTTTTTTTTTCTATTATAGCAAGTCACAAACCCAGTGAGCATCCTCTCCCAGGCATTATTCTAACTCAGCCATTTTCCCAGCCTATCCAAGGTTCCAAACTAGTCAAGATTCCGTCATAGTTAGAGATCCACACAACAACAACAAAGAATAGGGTATCCACGTGAAAAGAAAAATGTTCTTTCTTTGAAACACTCTACTAGCACAATAATGTCATGAACAATAGATTTTTCTTCAACAAGATATCTTCTAGGAAGAGAATTTAACCTTCCTAAGCTTCTATTCAGTGTTGAGCCTGTTTTGTCACTCCTGAATAGAACTTAATATGGCTTTCAAGTCAAAGATGAAGTCATATCAAAGCATCATGTTAATCATTTGATGAACATCAATGACCTGAAGTTATGTGGTTCCACTGAAAACCACATTAAACAGTTGCTTTATATCATGGATATAAAGTGATTTCAAAACATCACTCAACAAGTGAAAATTTCTCCATATTTTTCAAGAAAATAAAATAAAGACTTCAGGTTTTAAGGTTGAGTTTGTAGGTCAAATTCAATGACAAGTAGAGGTAATTTGTCCAGCTATCTAGGCCTTTTTCAGTTAGGACACAACAATGAGAAAGCTATTAGCAAGAAAGCTATAGCTATATATTAAGAGACTCTCATTCTGTAGTCAAAGTTTAATACATTTGGAGCAATTGATAACTATGCTACAGCAGTCTTTTATGTAAATTTTATATATTTTTAATTTCAAATCACCTAATTTTCTCCTGTTTCTTTCTCCTTCTCCCTCTAAGTAAACTGTGCCTTAAAACAAAGTTATCTGGTTGTTGGCGGTGGTGGTAGGGGTCTTTTTAAGAGAAAAGAAAAAAATATATTAGTACTAGTCCTAAAGTATACTTTTAGAATGGTAAAATAGATGATCTAAATGTCTAAACAAAAGCTTGTATGGTATTTTGTAAGGAGCCTTTAAATGGGTGCCACAGCTCATCGGGAGATTGAGGCCCGGAAGTAATTTCTGTGGATATTAGGACTGCCCTTGGGCGGGATCTTGGCCATATTGAGATAGCTTCGTAATGGGTGACTCTCTCGCTGATTGGCTGTGTGTGTGACCTCACAGGCCCTATGTAAACCCACTGCAGGCAGCAGGCGGTCCTCTTTAATCTGGCGCTCTTCACCCTGGCTCCCCAGCCTGGGTGGCCAAGCCAAGATGGGTAGCCAAAAGAGGTAAGGGTTTTGGTAGTGAACACATGGGTCTTCTGACCAGGTGTTCACTAGGGAACCAACAAGTCAGGGCATCAGCTAGGGCATTATGTGAGTAGGTATAATAAAGGCTTTTAAGATTACATGTGGTTGTTCTTGAGTGCGCTACCGGTTATTAAGCTATAGATTCAAGAGATTGTGGCCAGAGACCTTAGAAGGCCTCAGAGGAGGCGAGCCGGGTAGAGTTCACACTGCAAAGGACAGTGGTCAAAGGTACTCTGGTGGGTCTAGGACAGACTAGTAATTGTAACTGCCAGGAGAGCACGTTACATTTGGAGCAATTGATAACTATGCTACAGCAGTCTTTTATGTAAATTTTATATATTTTTAATTTCAAATCACCTAATTTTCTCCTGTTTCTTTCTTCTTCTCCCTCTAAGTAAACTGTGCCTTAAAACAAAGTTATCTGGTTGTTGGCGGTGGTGGTAGGGGTCTTTTTAAGAGAAAAGAAACAAATATATTAGTACTAGTCCTAAAGTATACTTTTAGAATGGTAAAATAGATGATCTAAATGTCTAAACAAAAGCTTGTATGGTATTTAAAAAAAAAAAAAAAAGAAAAAAAGAAAAAAGCAGGGCTCATCACCCCAAGGCAACTTTTGAAAGATTAACACTTCATCAAAACAGGAGAAAGAAGATTGATAGATGTTCTCAGAGCATATGATAAACAGATTAAAAATTTACAGAAATAATTTTAGACAATTTCTTTAGAATGTAATATGAAAGGATGGCAAGAGATTAATGGCTCCAGATTGATTTAAAGCAGCATGAAAGATTTTTATTCCTAGATAGAGCCTATGAAATAGCTAAAATCCAATAGCGGTCAAATGGCTCTCTATGGGCTACATCCACATGGACACAACCAATAATATGTTGACAAAGAAGCATCAGGCTAATAGCTGAGTCATGAAGATTTGTTTACGAAAACCAGGCGGTTTACAGTAATGATTCAGGATCTAGTCAGTGTCCCTAAAAGTTACCGAAAGATTATCCTTAGGGATCTCAGACTTCTTTATAGATGTGTATTATTCAGTGAAATGGTGAGAACTGTGTAATGTATTATTGTAGGATATAAAAATTTAGCATCCATTGGATACCCAGAAAGACACAATCAGATGACTAGAATGATACACCCCAAACACTATTTTTTACATCCAAAAGATGACAAATGCCCATAATATAAATACAAACCCCTAAGTGTACTTGACATTTCACCAAATAAAAGCGCACGCGAACCTGAGCACCATTATAGATAGAAGCATTGCCCACAACTGCCCAGATACAGCAATGATCCATAAAAGTTTAAGAGCCTTTTCAATCAATGTCACCATACCAAAATCCACAAAACATTAAGTATGCCTCTCTTGTCTTCTTACACTTTATTCTTTTCCATGTAATTTACAACAGATCTGCAAAGGCTTTCTTGGGTTCCTCTCATGCAATACTCCTTCTGACTCTGCCTTTGCACAGGTTTTCTTCCATGCATTCTGCAATGTTTTCCCTCCTCACCTCCATCTCCCAAATTTCTTCAAGACAGTTCAAATTCTATCTTATGCTGGAAGTCTCTTCCTGAGCCATTTCTCCCCACAAGTACACACACACATGCATACACAAACACACACACATACACACACACACACACACACACATACACACACACACAATCACGCACAACTCCATGGCTAGTGCCATACATCTGAAATTTATTTCCATATTCTCTATATATGGCAGCTAGGTGGCACAATGGATAGAGTGCTGAATTTTGAAATCAAAAAGACTCATCCTCTTGAATTCAAACCTGGCCTTGGATAATTACTAGCTATATGACCTTAGACAAATCACTTAACTCTCTTTGTCTAGGTTTCCTCACCTGTAAAATGAGCTGGAGACAGAAATGGCAAACAACTTTGGTATATTTGCCAAGAAAATCCCAAAGGAGATCATCAAGAGTCAAACATGACTAAAATGACTGAATAACAACTCTGTTTATATCTTATTGGAACATAGTTGTTTATATACATATAGCTTCCCTCTCCTTAAAATATGGGGTCCTTGAGAGTCGGAACCACATTTTGGAATTCTTGGTATCCTCAGCACTTAGCAAAGTTCCTGGTATACACTACGTGCTAAATAAATGCATATAGAGTGATTCATTAAAAAGATAATGGCAAGAGAGCTATCTGTCCTTGACCATTTCTATAAAATTTCATCAAAGGGGATGAAGAAAATTAGACAATAATGAAAATCACCCAGATTTCCACAGCATCTGAAGGAATATAAAACATTTTCCTGAAAATAACCTTATGATCTAGATATTGTCACAATTTTATAGATGATACAAGGAAACCAAGACACAGAATGATTAAGGGACATGCCCAAGGTCACAAAGCTCAAAAGCATAAATGAGTTCAAACTGACTTCTGCCACCAAAACCAGTACTCTTTCCATTAAGCCATACTTCCCATTAAATCTGCCAACATCCTCTACCAGCCAGGATTCTATGCCAGGCAGCATTCTTTCTTAGCCAGGGTTCTGTCATAGCTGGCGTTCTAGCCCCGCCAGGGTTCCAGATGGGGATAGTGAACAAAGAAGTCCACATGCTCAGGGACAGCAGGGAAAGGAATTAATAAGCCAAAGGCTGGCAGGAAGCCTAGCCCTGAGTGATGGGAGGATAGCTCTGTCACTCAGTTGGACTCTCCATACCAGTGTCACACATGTACTTGTGGGAACAATTGGGCCCCTGTTAAGGCATCCCATTTTCATACTGGTGTCTGTCCAATAGCCCCAAGAAATCATCCTTATTTAGAGACAAGACAGTTCAGCACTGGAGAGAAAAGCCCCCCTGATGCTTTTGGGATGTGGAATCCTCTGTGTCTACTAGTAAAAGGAAGAGATGGAACCATTTAATGATAACTTTAATGGTAATATAAGCAACCACTGCTCCCTTTGTTTCATTGGGAACCCTCAGATCTTGAATCCTTTTCCAGCCAACCTCAAACACAAAAGCTCACAAGAAGAGATTATACACGTTGTGAGCTCAGCATTGAAGCCTTTGTCTCTTCTCTTGGAACCAGCTAATTTAGTCACCAAAGAGTTGACTATCAGGGAACAAGTTGTTTTTAGCCACCACTACTCATGAAAATGTTCTAGTGAATCATGAAGAGAGTTGTAGACTCTGAGGGGGAAGGAAGAGAGAATCTATCCTGATGAAATCATACCATATCTGAAGCTGAAATTGAAAAAAAAAAAAAAAAAAGATTTATTTTTGGTGGGGAAGGAAAGGACAGATTTATTGGTGATAGAAATGCCCTGATACAAAGGGGCAAATTGGTCATTTTTCAACAATTTATCAACTTAGAGAATGACCCTGATAAATTAAATGATTTAGTGTGGGTCACACAGCTAGTATCTATCAAGTATAGCTCTAGATCATTGCTCTTACTGAATCCAAAGCTGACCCACTAGTCACTATGCAATACTAAATCTCAAAAAAGGACAACATTGAAAATAATAATAATAATAATTAGTTCTTTCTAATATTTTCAATTTGTAAAGCCTTTTACCATTGACAAAGTATTTCCACATTTTATCTTATTCCATACCCACAAAAAATCAGTAAGAGGTAAAAAAAAAAGGGATTAGAATTACCATTTTCTAGCTGAGTAAGTGGAATCTCAGAGGAAGGAATAAGCTTACCCAAAGTCACACAACAGGTCAGTGGCACAGGTTAGAAACCATGTCTTTTGACTTCTATTTATCTTTCCTCATAATTAGCTAAAAAAACACCACTGCAACCAGTTGACGAACTCCAGCAGGGAAGACATTCTGGCTTATTCATCTATCTCCCTTCTTTACCAAGCCCAGGACCCCAAATAAAATCGATGATTTTTCCAAATTGTGGTAGTGGAGAACAACAAGGAGATAGATCAGTCAATACTTAAAGAAATTAATTAAGACTATTCACTAGAAGTTCAAATACTGTAGCTAAAGCTTAAATACTTTACACAATAAGAAGACAGAACTCATTGTAAAAGACTCTAATGTTGGGAAAGACTGAAGGCAAAAGGAGAAGAAAACAGCAATAGATGAGATGGATAGATAATGTCATGGAAGCAAGAAACACAAGCTTGGACAGATGTTAGGAAATAGCAGATGATAGAAAGGCTATGGTCCATGAGGTTACAGAGAGTCACACTGTATAATTGAACTGTATAAAGGTGGGATGTGGAACTGTATAAATGAACAATAACAAACATAGTATAGTAGGGATGACCACTTCTAACTCTCAAATTCTGGGATTCAGTGAAGTGTTTGTTGACTGAATGAAATAAAATTAACTACGCTTATTGTTCTAGCTTATGAGACATCCTATGTGAGTGTCTTAAAGTAAAGAGACTCTGATGAAAGGAACTGAAGTCCAGAGTAATGATGCTTGCATATAAAAATTCATAGAAGCAAGGAGACAAACACCACTCCCTGACGAGAAACAAAAGCTGCTATGAGGGGAGGAACGCTATAGAATTTAGTCATAGTGTGCCTGTGATCTATGATCTCCCCTAAAGAGATCCTCAGTGAAATACCATGGCTTCCAAAAGACACAAGATGAGTCAGGCTGGCTCTTGGCTAAGGTAAACTGATAACAATCATCTTTCAGGAAGGAAAGTCAAATTGAATTAAGATAGGTTTCCCCTATACTCCCTCTGTCCCTATATTAAAAGCTATCACTTAGAAGAAAAAAAAACACAAAACAAAACAAAACAAAAAACAAAAAAACACTACACAGGTGTGGAAAGCATTTACTTCTAGAACAACATTCCTCATTATAGCCTGTTGTGAGATTCGAGGTGTAAACAAAATTACCTCACTCTACAAATAAAAGAAACAAAACTGTTTTCTTTAGAAAATTGGGAAAACAAAAAATTTGGATCCAAAGAACTTTAACCTGGGCTCACATCTATCTATGAGTTCCTTGTGGAAACATCTGAGTCACTTCAGTTCTGTTTCTTCTATAAAATGAAGGGGTTGAACTATATTACTTCTAAGATCCCTTCCAGCTCCAAAGCATTTGCATCCAGAAATTTCAGAGATGTAAAATAGCTTGCTTAGGGTTTTCTCGCCAGCAGACGTTGGAGCCAACACTTTAACTCAGACTTTCTACTCCAAGATTGAGTCTCTTGCCACTATAACAACTGCAAACATCTTTATTGCCAAATCACAGACAAAAGTATCATAATTCAGAACTATGAAGAACCTACAAGGTTATCTAGACCAACCAACTTATTATACAGTTGAGGAAACTGAGGTCCAGAAATTATGAGTGATTTTCTTTAGGTTACACAGGTAATAAGAAAAATTTGAACTCAGGTCCCCTGATTCCATACCCAACACTGTGTGTCCCATGAGGGACCTGAGGCTCAGTGATGTGATCTGAATTGCCTAAAGTCCTACAAGAAGCAAATAGTGGCAAAAGCAAGACTGGAACCCACATCTTCTGAACCCCATCTTTGGGCAAGAGGTACCACTGCCTGTCTGACTGTACTATGTCAAGGTGATCCCTTCCCAGGTAACTGCCACCAGTCATTTCCTTCCAAGCCAAAAATCCTCCTAGGGTGGGCTCTGAGGGAGGGACCACTACGCAGACGCCCACTGACCCTGCCTCATCCACTCTGGCAACAGCAGGAGGGTGCTGATTATGTGTTGGCAGTCTCTGTCGTCATCCTCACACGATAGAGATGCAACATTTTTTTAGCTTTGCTTCTTGTGCTCGATCTGGCACGCTCCACGAAAGCAGCCTCAAGCTGTTTAATATAATGTTTGCTAAAAGTAATTGTCCCCTAATTTATTCAATGTGTCAGGTTCCATCTGGCACAGGCAGCTCCAAGAAAGACTCTTTTTTTTTTCTTTAAGAGTTTCAAGGCTCTTCAATTCCCAAGAGCACACTGCTGGAATAAGCCCAAAATGCAGAATTGTTCTCCACAAAAGGCCAACTCAGCCGTCAGAGGTCAGTCAAGATGGAAAATGTGGAAAGTGGTTTAATAATGACACAGGCTGGAAAATGGTAACCGAGTTTAATGAGTTAAAACTGTGTCAAGGAGGTCAGAATTGTGGTTTTAATCCCTAGATGATTTAGAATATAGGATCAGAAAAGAGAGCTCTGAGTCTATCAGGTCCAACTGAGGGCCAAAATAAATAAATGTATGTCCAAGGCAACAAAAGTACTAAATACCGAACTTGGGACAAGATCTTAGGGCTCCTAATTTGAAACTCATTTTCATTCTATTCTCCCAAGGACTGTTGCCAGTTACTTTTAAACCTAATTTTTGGGTAAGAGTGACTCCTCATTGATGTAACGGATTCTAATCCTGATTCTAGATTAAACCCTAGATTAAATCCTGGTTGACCACATGTAGAACATAGTCACAGACTGAGTCCTGATGACACAATAAGCTCCAATCATGATCTATAAGTCAATAAATATTTATTAAGTATCTACTATATGTCATACACTAAGCCAAGTCATGGGGGTATGAATACATACAAAAATAAAGTCTACCCCTCAAGGATTTTACAGTATACTGTGGGAAGACAGAACACAAAGAAAAACTGAAAGGGATTAGGGGGAGCCTGACTGTGGTACTCATTGTTGGGTCATACTGAAGAAGTCCATAGGAATACAGCTAGGTAAGAAATAACCTTGGCCCTAGATTTATCCCTGAAATTAACTCCAGACTGAGTCCTGATCTGGTCCCAGAGCCTGCTCCTAGGCCAGACTGGGCTCACCCCCCAACTGCCTGACAAGTCTATGCTTGGGGTGCAACTTGTGAAGGTATGGATGGCTCAGTGCAAGCCCATTCCCCTGCTGAGAACACAACTCAGAGGCCTGTTTGGAAAGGGAACAGTGGCAGAGAGATGCCATGATTGTCACAGACAATGTTCCTTCTATGCTTCTTTCTTTGACAAGACATAGACCTGGAATATTCTGGTGCTGAAAAAAGGAAGTGCTAATCCTTAAGTCCTAGCTAAAATTTAAGAATAAACAGAGTCCCTCCAGAGTTAAAAGAGATTTTGACTTTGCAGGAGACAGGAATTATGACACTTTTCACTTTAAAGAAGAAGCTTTGAGAGGATAGAAATTGGGACATGTAAAATACCATTGAGGATCAGAGGAAGCAAATTTGCTTTGTGTGACCCATAAGGGAAGATTGGACACAATGAGAAAAAGGACACAGAGGGAAAGATGGGAAAACAGAAGAGAAAGAGATAGTATCAAATATACAGATCAATGGGAATGGAGAGAAAGACAGAGAGAGACAGAAAGAAACAGAGACAGAGAGAGACAGAAACACACAGAAAGCAACAGAAACTGAGAGACAAAGAAAGAAAGTAAGACAGGAAGAGCAAAGAGAGAGAAATACAGAGAGTGAAAGAAGGAGAGAAAGAAAAAAAGAGATAGAGAGAGGCACAGAGAGAAGGAAAGAGAGAAGATGAGAATGAGAGAGAAAGAGGGAAGGAGGGAGGGAGAGAGAAAAGGAGAGAGAGATAAAGAGTAATAGAGAAAGGAGGAGAAAGGGAAAGAGGAAGAGGGAGAGAGAGAGGAAAAGGAAAAGAGAAAGAGATAAAGAAAGAGAAAGAAAAGAGAGAAAGACAGAGAGGGGGAAAGGGAGATAGAGAGAGAAGGAGAGAGAAAGAAAGAGAAATAGAGAGGGGGGAGGAAAGGAAAGAGGAAGAAGGAGGGAAGCAGAGAGAAAAAGAGACAGAGTTTAGGAAAATTGAAAGAATGAAATCAGGAAAACATAGGTTCACATCCTAGCTCAGCTATATTTTAACTGTATAACCCTCCTCTGCATTAACTGTATTAACCCCCTTAGCTTCCCCATCTCTAATAATAACTATTATACAATACCTAATTATCACACCTACCTCACAAAATTGTTGTGTACACAGAGATAGCATATCTACAGATCTTTTTGCAAACCTAAAACTGCTCTAAAATAGGAGAAATAAATTTCAATTCAACCTAAGAAAGAAGTTCTTTGCACTTAGAGCTGTCCCATAATGGGATGTACTGCCTCTGGGTGTCATGCTTTGCTTGGGGCTTGGAGTGGGAGCTGAGTGACCCACTTGTTCAGGATTCCTAAGAGGGATTCCTTTTCATTTAGTCATTGGACTAAATAGCCTTTTTAAGTCCCTCCTGACTCTGAGGTTGTAAGATTTTGTGATTCTATGAGGCTGTGATATTCTATGCCCTGAGGATGAATCTATATCCACAAACCAGTAAGAATGAATTTTAGTTTTAAATAATACATCAAAAGAAATGAGGGATTTCCCAGAAGTGGTGTCTTTAGTCTGGAAAGGGCAAAAAGCTCATGAGGGAGCAGATCTCAGCCAATAAACTCATAAAGGGTAAAGAAAAGGTTCAACATGAATGGAAACTCTCATAGGAGGTGCCTCCCTTTGAAACTTAGAATGAGTCAGAAAAAGCTGTAACTCACTCTAAGGAGGATCATGGGGCAGCAAAAAGTGACCTAGGCTAAGAGTCTGGAGACAATGCCCTGGGTATGTTTATTCCCTGAGGCATTGACCTCAGTTTCCTCCTCTATAAAGGAGAATTCATGATTCAAAACTCTCTATGGCCCCTAACATTTGACCACAGGTGCATAACTTATTTGAGACCATAGAATCTTGGAATCACAAAGCTAGGAGTGACCACAGTAGCCATTTCAAACTTCCCATTTTCAAATCTTCATGACCAGCAAGAAGTCTTATATTCCTTCAAACTTAATGAAAGATAAAGAAAAAAATGGTAGTCAGTGTTGATGTTTTTCAGTTCATTTGCATTTTTCCTAGTAAAAGTTAAGGGGAGGGAAAGCAAAGAATAGGAATGATCTCCACACAGTAAAAAGAGTCAGTTTGTTGGAGTCTCACTTTTCAACCAATTTGTTTAAAGGCCATGTGGGCCCCCAGACCTTGGGCAATAACATTGGGTGGCTGAATTATTTTCAGCAATGCTGCTTTTTATGGCCTTGTAAAGCTCCCAGGACACTTCTCATGCTCTATGAATAAGAAATTTTCTCATAACAGGAGCAGAAAGGGGGAGGTATGGAAAGCAGAGTACCAAGGAAAGGAAAGGAGACTGGAGAGAAACTTCACAGATTGTCCAAGTGAAGAGGAGATTAAGATGATGTGGTGGAAAAAAAAAAAGCCAGATTGAGTTGTTTTAGCTTTGCCACTAATTAGGCACATGACTTAGACAAGCACCTTGCCCCTCTCTGTACCACAGTTTCTTCAAATACAAAAATAAAAAGAAAGCATTGAACTTGATGCTCTCTCTAACCAATTTCTATTGACATTCTATATTTCTATCATTGTTGTTCAGTCATTTTTCAATCCTGTCCAATTCTTTCTAACTCCACTTGAGGTTTTCTTAGCAAAGATACTGGGATGGTTTGCCATTTCCTTCTCCAGCTCATTTTACAGATGAAAAATGGAGATAAACAGGGTTAAGCGATTTTCTCAGGGTCACACAACTAGTAAATATCTGAGGCCAGATTTGAACTTAGGAAGATGGGTCTTCCTGACACCACACTTAATACTCTATCCACTATGCCCCCTAGCTGTCCCATATTTTTCTATATTTTTCACATTTAACATTATTAACATTTTAACATTTAACTTAAATTTAGGTTTAACATTTAACATGAGATTTTGAAGTCATTTCAATTCTAATATTCTCTCTTCTATGTTCTAAGATAAAGAGGTAGTTAATAAAGCAGATACTCAACTTGGATGTGACTCTGGTTAAAGTATTTAATCTTTCTGCCTCTCAGTTTCCTCATCTGTAAAGTAGGGACACTCTCAATATTTAGCATTCAAAGTTGTTGGGAGTTTCAAGTCCAATAGTGCATATAAAGAATTTTGCCAACATTTTATGAGAGCTATATAAATTTCAATCATGATTATTAAGTTATGAAGTCTAAGTTCTAACTTTCTATAGTTTTAAATACTTAGTAAATCTCTGTTTTTCCACTAAAGTTGTCTTCTGAAGAGGCTTCTTGAGTTATAGACATGGTTCTATAGACTCAGAGACCTTAACATAGGCTCCAATGGAATCACAGAATATAAATGTTTGAAGGAATTACAAATACTCCCACAAAAAGTTAATTCTATATAACATTATAAAACTTTTTTCAAACATGGCTCAACCCAGATTATTTAACCTCTGTTCCAACAGCCTTCTCAAAATGACAGTGACTCCATTATTATGCCTTCCTCCTTCTCCTCTAATTGGTAAATTCCTTCTGATATCTCCATTTGAAACTTACAAACCGAATGTCAGTGAAAACACAAAATATTTGAACAACAACAACAAAAAAAAGGCATCACTTTCTTGCTGTCATGGTACTCTTCAAGAGCAAAGGACAAACAACAAAAACAGCATCCTAATAATTATGCTCCCTGCAAACTCTGCCCAAAAGAGCAATGTTTCCCCCTTAACATTATTGTTAACCACACACAACCAGGAGCTACCATTTTACTTTTCAGTCTTCTCTTATATGTCATTTTCATCCATTAGAATGTAAGTTTTCTGATCTCAGTGATCTGAGTTGTATTCCCAACTTTTTTCACAGTACCTAACACACAGTAATTACTTGATAAATTATCTATCCGTAGATATAGAAACATGTGTCCTAAAAAATCTCATGTGAAAGAAAACTGACTCCTGGGTAAGGCAGTCTAAAACTGATTCTGGGTAATTCGATTCCACTTTTGGGAAGTGTTAATTAATAAGAAGTTTTTCCCTTATGTGAAATCTCCATCTGTCTCTATAGCTTTCTCCCATTGGTTCTAATTCAGCTGTGTGAGACCCCAGAAGAAAAAAAATCTAATTTCTCTTCCATCTTTTTCAGTACTGAACCCATTGCCTGGAATATATTAGATGCTTGATAAATGTTTGCTGAATGAGTTACTCAATCTCTATTAAACCTATATTTTTCCCTACCTTTTATTCCTAAGAAAGAAAGCATGGCACACCAGAAGATATAGAACTGGACTGGAAATAAGGAGATATGTTCAAGACCTGATTATGTGAACAATCCGTTCCAATTTGAAAATCCTTTGAGGTGAACTGGCTAGATTACTTCCCACACCCCATTTTCTAGATATTATGACTGGAAAGAATATTAAAAGCACAATACCTAGCCAAGAGGATAGGATAAAGTGAGGGGTTTTTTTTGTTTTGAATTTTGTTTTGTTTTTTAGGATGGGAGAAACATCAATATGTTGGTAAGTAATGGGAAGTAGGCAATAGATAAAAATAGCTTCTCAATAAGCAAGATAGAAGTAGATAGCTGGAGCACTTTACTAAATTGGGAAGATAATGGGATCAAGGAGGGACATAGGGAGTTTGTCTTGGCAAGGAAAATGGGCATATCTTCATTGTCCTAAATCAATCCAATTTGATCAGCAAATACTTATTACTATATTCAGGGTACTACAAACCATTCAGAAGAGTTAGAACAAGAATCCAGTTATCTGAAAAGAAGCTGGAAGGACCAAGTAATCTATTTGATGACAGTTAAAATACAAACTATTTGAACAAAAAAAAAGTGATGACCAAATCTAATAAAGCAAAATTTAGTATAGATAAAAGTAAATTCCATTTGGGTTCAAAAAATCAATTTGAGGACATATCCAGAGAACAATTTGAAAAAATCGGGGTTTTTAGTGATCTGAAAATCCAATAGGTGTAGGCAATGAGATGTGATAATCAAAAAGTGTATATGTTTAGGTGGTATAGTGGATAAAGTGCTAGACTTAAGTTCTGGAATAACTCAGTTCACATCATGCCTCAGATACTTAATAGTTGTATAAGGAAGTATTTAACTTCTCTCAACCTCAGTTTTCTTCTCTGCAAAACAGAGATGAGAAGGTCCCAATTTTACAGGGTTGCTGTTAAATAGTATAATATATGTAAAATTCTTTGCAAACCTTCAAGAACTCTACAAATACTAGTTATACTCTTGGGCTTATTTGAGATTTATAATATCAAAATTTTCTCTTTTTGGACCAGAGCACAACTGGAATTGTGTGTTTGGTGTTGATTTTAACATTTTAGGAAGGGGCTTGACAAGCTGGAATGTAGTTTAGGAGAGGGAAGGATAGTGAGGAATTTGGAAACCATGTTATCATAGACTTCCTTGAATGAAATAGATATTTAGTATAAAGATTTCGGTAGTTTTCAAGGACTTGGAGGTCTGTTATATGAAGGAGGACTTGGACTTCTCACATTAAGTCCTACAAGGCAGAAGTTGAAGTATTGGATTGAATCTGTAAAAAGGCACAGACTTACACAATGATTTTCTCAAACTGTCCAAAATTGGAAGAGGCTGTCTTCAAGCAATAGTGGGCTCCTTAGCACTGAAGTCTTCAAACAGGGATGGAAGGGTCACTTGTAAAGGAGTGTCCTATTTAAGAAGTCCTTGAACCAGATGCCCTCTGAGGACCCTGGCAGATCTGAATTCAGTGATTCTTACAGCGATGTAAGATATTTTATGTATTGCATAAATATGGGCCCTTTCAGATCCATTTGCCTTCATGGGATACGATTGCTGCAATTGAGAGGTCTCCTTGCAGATTTGTCCCGAGGTATTAAATGGTTAGTAAAGTTTAATACCCAGAAAATAGGTTTTAAATTGATTAAAGTTTATGAACAATCCCAGCTCCATAAGAACTACTCGATTGATCTCTTCTCTCTCTCTGTTTCTCTTGTCTCTCTCTCTTTCACTCTGTCTCTGTCTCTATCTCTCTCCCTTCCTGTCTTTCCCCCTCCTTCCCTCCCTCCTTCTCTTTTCTATCTCTCCCTATCTTTTTCCCTTTCCCTCTTTCTTTTTTTTTTTTTATCTCCCTTTCCCTTTCTTTTCTTTTATCTCTCTCCCTCTTTCTCTTTCCCTGCTAGCTGCCAGCTCTTACACCTAACATTGTTCTCAAATGCTATATACTGCTGTGAACATGTGTCCTCATATAACTGGGGTTCATGGACTCTAGATCCATGAAAGAAAGATCTTAAGTGTAGGTGAAGAGAATTAGTTTTGTTGTAGTAGAAAGAGCCTTAACTCAGGTTTACTGATCTCTACTCCTATATCTTTGACTAATTTACTATACAACAGTATAAATTACTTTCTTTTTGTGGGTAGGATGTAATATCTGTGTAAGATGATGCTGTTAGATTAGATTATCTCTAAAGTCTCCTCTAATAATATCTAACAATGTTATCGTGCTTTAAGGTTTACAAAGTACTTTATATGCATTATCTCATTTAATCAACACAACAACCCTATAAGATAGATGTTGTTATACCATTTCATAGGTGACAAAACTGAAGCTGAGAGGAGTTAGGCAACATGTTTTGGTCACCAGCTAATAGGTAATTAAATTGGTATGTAAATTGAGTCTTCTAGATTCCAAGTTAAGGATTTTATATCATACTACAATACCTCCATTTTTCCTTAGATCACTAAAATTTTATTGTTTGTGATCTCATGTGGCTGTCTATTTGGTGACATCTAAAATTATATCATTAGTGCTTCATTACTCTTGTGTAAGCAGTACTTTCCCCAGGTTTCTCTGGTAAGGCAAGTCCAGGAGAGAGAGAACAGTTCATATCCCAAGTGCCAAGGATAGTTTTTTCAGATAGTCATAGATACCTACCCATTCTTTCAATGGGCTACCCTAATCCAGGCAAAATGAGGCATCATAAACAAAAAAGGGCAGTGAGAAACTGTTAGAATTCTTACAAGGTGCTAAGTCAGTAGAATTGATAGACAATGGTTGTGTAGCAGGGTGCTTAACAGTTCTCTAGATGCACTTAGTACTTATTAGAGTTCTACAAGAGAGCATATATAAGGAGGACCTCCCACAAGCCCACCAGACCCACAAGCGAGCTTTCAGAAGCGGAGACAGATTCATTCCAACTTCTACCTTTGTGCCGGTTGAGAGATTCGGAGGAGAGGCTGAAGCTGGCAGAGGCAAAGGACTAGTGGCAAGAGCTCTCGGAACCGAGGAGAGAGATAGGTTTCTAAGAAAGCTAACTGGGCTATTTTGAAGGAGACAATAAAGGATCTGAACTTTTAGCTCTTGGCTGCATTTGGGGTGATTATTGAACTGAACTGAAACTAAGCTTGCTCCCAGAAGCTCCCCAAGAAACCTGCTCCCAGAGAACATTTTATTTTAGAGAATATTACAAGGAACTTCAAAGATCTTGTAATTTAACACCAACTCAAAGTATGAAATTTATCTATAACATCTCCAAATAGTGATTATTTGATTTCAGATTAGGCATCTCCAATGAAAATATTACTCATTATCTCCCACAGTATCTCATTCCTCTATATGAAAGTTATTATTAATAGGAAGTTCTCCCTGTATGAGTGAAAACTTTTCCCCCACTCCCAGTGATCATAGTTTTTGCTTTTCAAAGCAACACAGAAAAAACACTTTTGCCCATGGTTGCTATTCACATATTCGAAGCTATAGATCACATTTTCTCCTTTATTTACAATTCTAAGAGGCGTTCACTTCTTCAGATTAAATTTCACCAATTTATCTGAGCCCTGATGATGTTCATATGGCATGCTGTTCATTCCTCTTGCCCCCTCCATCTCAGAAATAATCTTCATAATCAGTATCATTATGATTAAACACATGTACATCTCTCCAACATTACTTTAACCATTCTTCTCATCATCAATATCATTAGCACCAGTTATAACTGTCTTGTTAACACCATTATCACAGTGATCATCACCATTGCCATAATGACTGTTGCCATAACCATAACCACACTACCATAATCACCATCACTCTCTGAATTCCTATGCCCATCTTGCTTGCACTAGCAATATGATTGACAGTAGTAGAGCCATCATCAACAACATTATTTTTTTCCATTTTCATCATCTGTATCACTATTATGATCACTATTATTTCATGCCTGTAAGCAACAAGTGGTAAAAGATTTCAGGAAAATAAGAAGTGGCAAAGGCTTCTGAGAAAAAGCTGGTCTTTCAGATTAATCAGTATTCAGTTAAGTATAAAAAGGAATTGGAGGCAGCTAAATGGTACACTGGATAGAACAAGAGGAAAACCTGAAAATCTGAGTTTAAATCTGGCCCCAGACACTTAATAGCTGGATGACCTTGACCAAGTCACTTAACTCCGTTTGCCTAAGTGTCCTCATCTGCAAAGTGAGTTGAAAAAGGAAATGGCAAAACACTCCAATATCTCTGCCAAGAAAACTCTACACAGAGTCACAAATAGTCTGAATAGACTAAACAACAATATAGAGAATGTAATTTCAGGAAATAGAGAAGAATCTAATGGTGAACACACCAAAGAAGACATTCTTTAATGTGCAGATGGCATAATTAAAAATCATTTGGTTGAAACATTATAAAATAATCAGGGAAGACAAAAAGAGAGGTAGAGCCTGAGCTAAACTTTACCAGGCTGATATGAGTCTAAGATGGGAGTAAAAGACAATATAGAAAAACCAAAAGATAACTCCCCCCGAGGCATATCCTGGGAGAGGAGTTGGGGAGCAAACTCGGTTTTGTCTCTGTGATTTTACCAGATTCATACTCCTCCTGCCCTTCCCTAATATCCCCTACCCATTCTGAGCTTTGCTGTGCCTCTTGATCAGTGCTCAAATCTGCTGTTGTAGTATTTAGAGCTACTGGGGAGATGAGTTTGAGTCCAACTCCTCTCAATTTACAGGGGAAGTTAGGCTGAGAGAGAAGTGACTTCCAAAGGTGACAAGTAACATATTGAATCTGTTCTTTGAATTCAGATCTCTTAACAATAGATTCAGTATTCTTTCTACTATATCACAATGCTTTCTTCCTGAGGTTTGATTCTTTCCTCTTATATATTGGCTCCCCATTGTCCATCTAGAAAGTAGGTAGTCTACTTAGGTAAGTCTTGATTTACCCGTACAGAAGTGACCTAAGCCATTTAATAACCCCTTTACTTCATTCTATCTATTACTTAATGCCAGTAGTCCATGGGAAATGGCTAAGGGTTAAGGGAGTGACATAAAGTACATATTGAATACCACCTAAAGCCATTCTCTCCCCTTCATCATTTTCCACAATCTTTGTGCAAAGGGTTAGGTCCAATCAGGGGAATCTCTGATCAACTGGATGAGTCCCCTGATAAACCTAACAAAATAATAGTATGTGAGATTTTGGAGGTACCTAAGAGGTACCTCTCCCTCCAAGAAATGTAAATATGCTACTGCCACCTTGATGGTTGCATTTCATATTTAACTAAAGCAAATTTAAACTAAAGCAAATAGGCTGTTTCCAGCAGAGCTCTCCAAGGTCTTTAAAAGCTAGCCAACTGATCAACTTGCTCTCTCTTGTTTTGGGTCTTCAAGAAGACAAACTAACCCATAGCAATTCACTTCTACATTCAGGAAAATGTGAGTAGTAAGGAATAAATCCCTAGGCAGTTTCCTCTTCCAGGAGCAGATGATGACAATATAGTGCAGGAACACATCACAGGAGTCAACATGTATTTGCATTTGGTTTCAGAGGAAAATGTGACTTTCTACAATTTCTTCTCCTCAAGGAGCACATAATGTCAACTCATGGCAAAAGCATATGATGAGGCACTTATACTCTTCTAGGTGAGTGGAAGCAGGTGGTAGTAGGAAGTAGAGAGGAATTTCAGTGTCTTCTGCTTTTCCCTCTCCTTTTTTGAATACAAGATAGACATTAGAAAACTCAGAGTGGATTTTTTCAACACAAGATAGAAAATCAACCATATTAAGAGAGTTTTGCAGAAGGACATGGTGGAATTGTATGCACCGGTTCTCAGTCTTCTTAAATAAGCTTTCCTGATAATTTGTACTCAGCAGAAGAGAAAAAGGGAAAAAAAAATCCCCTAGCCCCAATGCTGCTAACTTCCTAAATTGGAGAGCAAAACCCATGACTTATTGAGAGTACTACTCCAACAGAAAGGTGTTTGCTTATTCAGCAGCCCTCCCAGCATACACCTTCCAAGGGAACAGCATTCTGCCAGCACAGATAGGACCCTGTGAGACCAAAGGGTTCCTCCAGAATGTCAGAGCATTGCCTTAATAGGACTTGCAAACTGAGTTCCCTCCAGGGATGTGGAAGGGAGCTGATGGGATATTTGAGCTATTTATGATCTTTTGTATTTGTTTAGGGTGTCCTTTTAGTACTTTGCATTATTTGTATTTTCTGTGATGTGAAATAAAATACATTTCAAAACTGATACCATATTATAATGAGCATTCTATGGAAACTAAGAGCCCCTTTTATCCACACTTGAATAAACCCAGACATTAGTTATACTATGACTATGTTAGAAGACATTTATGAAATAGTTCCAAACTGGAACAATAAGCCAAAGAAGTTTGAGGATCTTCTTGAAGTTAGACATTAGAACTAGAATGAGGTCCATGGAAAACAGAGTCATGAGGGACCAAGGGCATGGGTTATATGTTTATGTATTATTTCTCTCTTTCCTCCATCCTTTTCTCCCTCTCTCTCCTTCTCTTCCTCCCTCCCTCTCTTCCCTCCTTTCTCTCTTTCTCTCTCTCTCTTCCTCCCTCACCCCTCTACCCTCCATATATACATATATACATACATACATACATATACACATAAATCTAGCTAAATAGGAAAAGGCTCATGGTTAATAGACTGGTCATTTGTCATTGAAATCTTTGACCATGGCAACCTATAAACTGAAGAGGTAAAAAATACATTTAATGGTCTTCGCTAGTACAAGGCTTTCCTTTCTGTTTTTAACCATAAAACTAGCAAAGTTAAAGGGGAAAATGGCAGAGTTTCCTAAGGTTTTGGATCATTTATAAACATCCATTTAACTTTGGATATTATAAATGTAAGATCCGTGTGCTAGAAAGAAGTTTGCAAGTAGACTCCCTACTGGTAGAAATAGATCATAAAAATCTTGATATTCTCACTATAAATGAAACCATAAAACAAAAGAAAGTTGTAGCTCAAAGGAAGGGTGGCTCACGGGTTGCACTTCAGATAAAAGAATTAGAGAAATTATTTTTACCTTGCAACCATACATAAGAAGAAACTTCACTTCATGGGATAATTGATTATTTCTTGCTGTACTGCTCATAATAAGCATGTCTTTTAAAAGACATAAAGATAATGTGTTTTACATGTGCCAAGAGTTATTGAAGTATATTAGGAAGTAGAAAAATTCAATAAGAAACTTGATACGATCCCAATTAAACCAATATATCCTTTAATGTTAAAGATTTCAATGAAAAAGTGGGATGTGGATTAGATAGATAGATAATAGATATAGATTTTTATATATGCACATATAAACATATGTATATGTACATGTATGTGTGTATTCTGGAAAAGATGGCTTGGGAGTAAAAAGTAAGAATAGTCAAATGATTGTAGATTATTAAGAAAGTTTACACCTATTGATCCTGAGTACTTATTCAAGAAGTCAGAAGGACTTGGAAATTATGATCATCTAATATTATCACAGAGGGAAAAAATCAATTACATTACAACAGAAGAAATACTATCTACCACTATGAGAGTCATCTCCAAATCAGTTATCTTATGTATAGACCAAGCATTGACTTGCTAGAGAAAGGATCAAAAACTCTACTATATTAGAAAAATAAATAAAAGTGAAAAAATATCACAAAATTAAGATCACTATATAAATAAATTTAGAGCAAAAAATAAATGTGAAATGGATAAAAAAAAACACTTTCATAATTTCCAAAAGAATGTTTATTACATCATTATTATATATTAGATACTATCCCAGTGGTCCTCAAATTTTTTAAATAGGGGGCCAGTTCACTGTCCCTCAGACTGTTGGAGGGCCGGACTATAGTAAAAACAAAAATTCACACTCTGTCTCCGCCCCAAAGTCCATTTGCCATAACCCAGCGGGCCACATAAACATCCTCAGAGGGCCGCATCTGGCCTGCAGTCCTAGTTTGAGAACCCCTGTCTGTACTAAACACTAGAGTTATTGGGGGGGAGATAAAAACAGACTCTGATCTCAAGGAGCTTACATTCTAATAGACAATACATAAAAACTAGCTATATATATACATACATATATATACATATATATATATATATATATATATATATATATATATATATATATATATATATAACACATAGACAGAATATAAGGTAGAAGGTAACCTTAAAGAAGGAGGCACTATAAGAAAAGCCTCTTGAAGAAGATGGTGCTTGACCTGAATCTTGAAGCAACAAAGTATGGAATTTGAAGAGGTAAACGTAAGTAGGAGAAATATTCCAGGCATGAAAGATATAATAAGTGAAAATTAATAGAGAAAAGAGCTAGAGTACCATGTGTGAAAAACTGCAAATAAGTCACTTATGCCTATATGGAAGGGGAATATAACACAAAAGAAGACTGAAAATTAAAGCTGGGGCTAAATTAAGGAAAGCACTAAATGCCCCCAAAGAGTTTATATTTTATTCTGGAGGTGATGAGTATCCAATTGGGTTTATTAAGATAGGTGGAAATGATATAGTCAGACTGAAACTTTAGGAAAATTGCTTTGGCATCCATGTAGAAAATGGATTGGAGTTGGAAGAGACTTGAGGTGAAAGCAATTTCAACTGAATGACCAGGTCAGGGACCAAATTGCAAAAGATCTTAAAAATAAGTAAAAGGAGAAATGGGGGCCATGAATGTAGATGGCTTTTTCAAGGAAATTTTTCATTATCTGAGAAATAAATGCAGGATATAAGATAATAGCCAGAAGAAATAGAAAGTTATAGTACCTAGTGAGATTTTTTAAAGATAAAGTAAGTTTTGAGATGTTTGCAGGCAGTAGGAAAGAAACAAATATATAGACTGAAGATTAGGAGCAGAGTGTAAATAATAATTGAGACAATCTACTGGGGAAAAAAAATGAGAAGGATAAGATCAGAGGTACAGGTAAAAGGTTTGACATTGAGCCACCAAGAAAGACTACCTCTTCAGCAAAGACCAGAGTGAAGGTAAAAATAGTGATGAATTGTGACATGGATGGGAGATGAAGAAGATTGGTTGAAAAGCTCTGGGAAAAGTGACCTCTGCTTTTTTTCTCAAGATAATTGTAAGGTGAAATCTTCTACTGAGAGGGTGGTGAAGTGGTAAAGTGTAATGTAAAACTTGAGAAGAAAAAAGGCATATTCTCCATTTGATAAATGATTAAAAGATATGAACAGACAATTTTCAGATAAAGAAATAGAAACATTTCTAGTCATATGAAAAAGTATTCTAAATCATTATTGATCAGAGAAATACAAATTAAGATAACTTTGAGATATCGCTACATACCTCTCAGATTGGCTAAAATGACAGGAAAAGGTAATGATAAATGTTGGAGGGGATGTAGTAAAACTGAAAAACTAATACATTGTTGGTGGAATTGTGAATGGATCCAACCATTCTGGAGAGCAATTTGGAACTATGCCCAAAGGGTTATCAAACTGTATATACTCTTTGATCCAAGGGTTTCTACAGGGCTTATATCCCAAAGAGATCTTAAAGGAGGCAAAGGGACCTACATGTGCAAAAATGTTTGTGGCAACCCTCTTTGTAGTGGCAAGGAAACTGGAAACTGAATGGATGCCCATCAATTGGAATATGGCTGAATTAGTTATAGCATAATATGGAATAGTATTGTTCCATAAGAAATGATGATTTCATATTATTGTTCTGTAAGAAATGATCAGCAGGATGAATATAGAGAGGCTTGGAGAGACTTACATGAGCTGATGCTGAGTGAAATGAGCAGAACCAGGAGATCATTATACACTTCAACAACAATACAGTATGAGGGTGTATTCTGATGGAAGTGGATATCTTTAACAAAGAGAAGATCTAATTCAGTTCCAATTGATCAGTGATGGACAGAATCAGCTACACCCAGAAAAGGAACATTGGGAAGTGAGTGTAAACTGTTTGCATTTTTGTTCTCTTTCTCAGGTTATTTTTACCTTCTGAATCCAATTCTCCCTGTGCAACAAGAGAACTATTCAGTTCTGCACACATATAGTGTATCTAGGATATACTTTAACATGTTTAACATGTATGAGACTATCTGCCATCTAGGGGAGGGGGTGGAGGGAGGGAAAGGAAAAGTCAGAATAGAAGTAAGTGCAAGGAATAATGTTGTAAAAAACTACCCAGGCATATGTTCTGTCAATAAAAAGTTATAATAAAAAAAAAGAACCGATGATTTCAGAAAGACCTGGAGAGACTTACATGAACTTATGCTAAGTGAAATGAGCAGAACCAGGAGATCATTGTACATAGCAACAGCAAGATTATATGATGATCAATTTTGATGGACACAGCTTTTTTCAACAATGAGACAATTGAGGCCAGTTCCAATGATATTGTAATGAAGAGATCCATCTACACCCAGAGAGAGGACTATGGGAACTGAGGGTGGATCACAAATAGCATTTTCATTCTTTTTGTTGTGGTTTTCTTGAATTTTATTTTCTTTCTCATTTTTTTCTTGATCTTATTTTTCTTTTGCAGCAAGATATGTATGTTTATTTTGGATTTAACATATATTTTTATCAAGTTTAACATATATTGGATTACATGCCATCTAGGGGAGAAAATGGGGAGAAGGGGGCGAAATTGGAACACAAGGTTTTTGAAGGGTCATTGTTGAAAAAATTATCCATGCATATGTTTTGAAATTAAAATAACTTTAATAAAAAAAAGGAAGAAAAGAAGTTTTAAAACAAACGTTGAGATGAGTAGAGTGGGAAAACAATTAGGGAAGAGCAAGGGCATTATTTTGCTGTGGTGACGGCCCAATTAAAATTAGAAAACTAAAATGTTTAGTGTATCCAGTTAGAAGTTTTATAATCTTTTCCAGTCCCAATCATCTATTCTATGCCTAGAAGTAAAGCAAGCAGATGAATGAAATTGAGATTTGGCAAGACATTATTAAAGATAGGACAAGGAGCAATGTTAAGAATAATGCAAAGTTGAACCAATTCATCAAGGGGTCAAGATTTGGAAGAATAAATCATGTAGCTGGAGCAAGGACAATGATTCGGGGACAGACTAAGGTATAGGGGGTTGAAGATCGCTATGAGAAAAAGAAGTAGACTTAAGCATTATAATGAGCATACAAAAAGAGCCTAGAAACTGTTTCAACAAAAAAAATATACAAAGAGATATGTCATCTAAGTTAGTTTAAAATATAAATTCATTTGTTAAATTTTATATCATGGGATAGAGGAAGATTAGACTTAGTATTACATCATAAAACAATAATAAGCAAGGAGCAGAAAATTCAGTGAGGAACACAATTAAGCCATGTCATCTGGAGGACATTTAACGATGGAGCAGCAGAAGGAGGATAACAGATGAAAAATGGAAATGATCTGTAGACAATTTTTTAAAAAATAAATTATTTTTCCACCACTAAATTAAAACCATCACAAACAATGTAATATCAGAAGTCCCTAGGTGCTGCTGCATGAGGAAATGAAAATGGCTCTCTTGTAGAAAACTAATATGGGAAGAACCTCTTATTGTCACTAAGTATACCTAGAAAGCCTCCATACAAGAAAAGACATAATTTTATGGAATTGGGATGTTATTTCTCAAGATTTCTGTAAAAATATATTGTGTAAGAATAACAAATGCTTGCAACAAAGGGGAGGAGCAAGAATCACTGATCTTACTATGATTTGCAGTTAGGGGAACGTAGAAAGGCACCTGAGAAAATATCAATAGCCATGAATTAATATGGTTATTTTCCAGCTCTGCAAAATCTTTATGAGAATAATCAACATGTGTACTGAAGTGATACTTTATAATGGAATGAAAAGGGAACAAGAAGGTTTTCACAAATTATATTCTACAGTAAATAATATCTTTGCATGGATTAAATGGTACAAGGAATACAAGATCACACTCTGCTTATTGTTTGCTGACTAAAAATATATTTTATGTGATTTAAAAAAATGACTTCCAGGAGCTCCTCCAACAAGTTATCTTCTGTAATTAGATTAAAATCAACCAAGATTTCTTGAAATATACAAATACAGAAATAACTTTGTTCAACCTTCTGTTTATAATGTGAGCCATAAAGCAGAGAGGCATAGGCTTACTAAATATGTTTGCCACTGTCATGGATAGTGTCCAGAAGAATTCAAATTGCAGAGAGACTCCTTACATATGGGGAGGTACTCTAAATGTTTCTGTTTAAAGATGGCATTATTCTAATTGCCTTACATTCCAGAACATTGCAAAGTCTCCCAAACTAAATCACTAATTATTCAAAAGAGTTTAGTTTAGCTAGTCCAGACTGTGATATGTGATTTAATAGATAATCCATGAACCTAATCCATCAATACATATATCTTGGATAAACATTACTAATAGACAATAAAATGTCTACCCAATTGAATGGGAAATAGCAGTGAGCAAAGTTTTTAATAACCGAGTTTTTCCCTGAAACAAAAAACTGTATTTAAAATATCAATATCTTTCTATTGATCCTGTATGACTTCAGATCATAGAATACTACAGTATTTGAAGAATTAAAATTGGAAATCACCCAAAGGGCAATGAAAGGATACATAATGTACATGATTGAATTGTAATATATCACCAATAAATGTGCATGAGGAGTAATATTAGAGAATATTAGAGAACATTAGAGAAATTTGATACAGGAAGATGGAAATGGCACATAAATAGCAACATTAAAGAATGGCTGATCAACAGTTTACATTTAATGTCAAGAGATGAAGATGAAGGATGCTATAATATGGGATTCATTTTCTTTGAAGGATTTTTATGAAAATGTAGACAACAGTCAGTGTAGACAAGAAGTTGTCGGTAGTTTGCCTTTGATAAGGAGTTCTCAGTGATTAGAACACAAGTCCATAGAGATTTAGGTAAGATATAAGGAAGAGTTAGGTAAGTGAAAAAAAAAAGTAGGCAAAGATAACAGCTATGAAAAATCAGAATCTTAAATGATAACTTTCACTAGGTGGGAGTAGGGAGGAAAAGTAGATGTCAAGGAAAGTTTCCTGGATGAAATGATATCTGGGTTGAACTCTAAAAAAAGGAAATGTGAGGGGAGTCAGTCTCAGAGAATCAGAAGAGATACACTCTGCATGTGTTTCTCTGTATGTATTTGATGTAACTGTTGTGTTGTTGTGAGTATGTTATTTTTAACCTGGAAGATATTTCCAGGATTTCAAATTTAGACCACAACATATTGAGAAACATAACTTTTGAGCTGAAAAAATAACACTCCCCTCCCCCTAAATCTTCAATTCCACCAACTCAAGCATCTGGGGTACAGGGGGAAGGTGTGTTTTGCTTTCTATCCATCAACCCCTACCTCAGTCTTCCAATGAGGGATAAACAAACAGCAGGTTGTCAAAAATGAATCAACTTTTTTTCTGTTTCCCCAAGAATCTTTCCAATAAAATAAGATTCATTTATATAGAAAAGGGATTGGTCTACTTTCCAAGGATTGGGTGAGATGCTATCTTCAATTTCCTCTACTCTGATAGCCTTTCTCCTGTGTTTGAAGATTCTTTATGACTTTAAAATGCTATATCCTATATGCCTAGATTTTAAAGGCTCTGAGAACATTATATGTCTGTTCATAGTTCTATATGTGACTCTCCTGGGAAGTTTTGTTTTCCTGTGCTTAGATATTTTCAAGTGAAGACTGGATAACCTTTTTAATTGACCACTTGTAAAATTGGATTTGGGTATAGGTAACATTTAAATTAAATTAGGTCCCTTGAAACTCTGAGATTCTATTGCATCAGCTCTGACATGCAATTCTCTAGGTTCTAAAGTACCTTCTGGATCCAATATTCTCTGTTTTGTGATCCTTGATAAACCAAAATGAGAGGCTCACAACCTTACAGAGAAATTAGCAGTCAGAATGGCCCAATTAATGTACATTTACATCCCTCAAAATGGACCTGAATTGGGTGAGAGATGTGAAGGATGGGAAATGGAGGTATCCTGAACCTATCCTTAACTTGTGTGCAACCTAAGTCCAATCAATCAACTCCTTCCTGAGTCTAAGTTGCTTTATCATTCCAAAGAAACAATAATATTCAATGCTAATATTTTATACATGACTAAAAGGACATTGCATTCAGCAGAAAGGGAACAGGCTACTGTTTATTACTAGTAGTACCTTGCACATGAAAAAAGGTGATAGCAGACTAGAATGGTATAGTGGGGATGGGGTAGAAGCATTGAATTTAGAGGCCCTGGATTAATATCTTGGATCTGTTTCCTAATATCTCTGTGATCTTGGACAAACCACTTTTCCTGTCTGAGCATCAATTTCTCCATTTATAAAATGAATTGGATGATCACTAAGACTTATTTCAGTTCTAAATCCTTCAATCTGATGTTGCTGGCAACTTTACCTGCCTGAATCTTTAGAAGCAGGATTTTCTCAAAGATCTCATAATAAAACGTATCATCCAGACCATGTTGCCTTAGGACCTGGACTCTAGCAAGCATATCTAGGCAGCTCTTTTCCCAAGCCTGCCATTTAAAGTTCATTTTGAGCCAGAAAAAGTTTTAGGGCCCTATCACCCTAGAAGCAGACATTAAGGTATCTCTCGTTCCAAAGAAAGACCAAAAACTTCAGGAAATCCTTCCAAACCCAGGATTGTTAATGGAGGCCACAGAGCCAAGACTGAAGAAGTCTAATTTGTAAAGTACCCAATCCCTAGGTCCATGTGCCACTTTTTCATGCAGATCTCTTCATCCCTTCTTTCACACTTGTTAATCAACATTTGCTAGTTTACAAAGGCAGATAGGCAGGAGCACAGCTTTGAAGTCAGATGTGTAATTGCATGTAATAGAATACTAGAGGTAGAGAGAACCTTAGAACCTAGAAGATAGAATGTTAGAAAGAACATTAAAAAGTTAGATATGAAAAAAGCCTTAGAACCTAAAATGTTTGAACAAAAAACACAAAATATAATAGTTGGGATGATCTTGAATATAGAATGAAGAGTATTAGAACAAAGTATGTTTTAGAGTTGGAAGAGTCTCTCAGACAAAAAATAAGACTAAACAGGATGCTTAAATACATAAAGTTAGAACATACAGCATTTAATGTTTGGGAGCACACAATAATTTTTTTAAAGAAAGAATGTACATAGAAAGTCAGAGCTTTTAACATTTTAACATGTAAGATGAATGTTACAGTGGGGAAAAGAGTTGTTATAAAATCTATGATGTTAGATCTGGGGAAAATCTTCATGGAATATTAGGACGTAATAATAGTGGCAGCTAACATTTATGTAGGCTACAAGGATGGTAAAGTATTTAAATCTATTATCTCATTGAATCCTCCCATTAAGAGATAAACATAAACATTAAGAGATAAACACAGGACTTTCCCGACACCAAGTATAGCACTCTATCCACTATTCTGCCAAGCTCCATAGCACATGAAATATACAGATTAAAAAGAACCATGGACATCAACTAGTCCAATTCTTTCATTTTGCAAATGGGAACACTGAGGTGGAGGGTCAAGAAGGGACTTATCCAAAGCCATATATCAAGACAATGGTAGAACTGGAACCCAGATTTATTGATTTCCAGTCCATTGCTTCAGGTCCTATATTTGCAGATTCATTCCTTAATCCCTTTGGTTCAAGGAACCATCTCTTCTGTATCCATCTCCCTGCCCCAGAGAAGCCTGCATGACATTCCCTGATCCCTCCATCCTCACTCTGAAATGATGACCTTTCCCCCATTATCATTTTAATGGTACCTTGGGCCCCCAGAACCTTAAGGTTGAGGGAGTTTTTAATACCTCTCTAAGGAGAAATGAAGAGGAAGAATCATTTCTCCCAGAGGTGACTTGGAGGACAAGTTGATTGCAAAGGTTCTCCCCTGGGTGAGCAGGAAGAGAAATACTACTCCCATTTTATTGCTGCACATAAAAGCTCTGACTTTTTTTGATGACCCCCAGCTATAGCGGCACCATCATGAAAAAGGAAACAGGGAAAGTCATATTTTTATTCATCTTTCCATAGAGCACTCCCCTTCCCCCCCAACACATATACATTCACACACACATTTTTACTCAAATTCAGATGTATACTAAAATCATCTATTGCATTGAACCAACATTTACATAATGGCACTGTTTTCAAGGAATGACCTCTCTGGTGTGATACCCAGGACCCTGGCCTGGGAGTGAGGAGACCTGGTCTCTGATCTGAGCTTTGCCATTAATTATCTGCATGACTTTGAGTGAATCCCTTCCCTCCTCTGTTCTTCAATTTGTTTTTGTTGTACAGTTGTTTCAGTTGTGTCCAATTCTTCACAACCCCATTTGGAGTTTTCTTGGTAAAGATACTGGAAGGATTTGCCATTTCCTTTTCCAGCTCACTTTACAAATGAAGAACTGAGTCAAACAGGGTTAAGTGACTTGCGTAGGCTCACAGCTAGTAAAGTGTCTGAGTCCAGATTTGAATTCAGGAATGTTACTGACACTCTGTACCATCTAGATACCCAAATTCCAGATACTTTGTATGTCAAATGAAGAGAGTTAGACTAAGTATGGACTAAAATCCTTTTTAGCTCTAACATTCTATATTCAATTTTACTGCATGGCACAGAATGAAGAATGAGGGGGCCTGACACTTTCTGTGTAGGAAGGAGAAGCAGTAACCTGAGTCCCTCAGATTTTCTTTCTTTGTTTTCATGTTGGGTTCTTGGGAATGAGCCTACCAAATTTGCATGCATAAGAAAAACATGAGCAGTAAAGTCATTGAATTTAAATATTTATCTCTTAAGGAGAGAAAAGACAGAGGTGGGACATGTGGAAAAATAATATCAGTGGAGACAGAGAAAAAGAAAACAGAAACAGGAAGATAATTTAGAGGGTCATGGGAACAGAGGAAGATAATGAAAGAGTTAAAAAATAGGCTTATAAAGAGGAAGGGTAGAAAAAAGGGGAATAAATGAGAAATTAAAAAGAAAAAGAATAAGAAGAGCTGTGATAGAAGGCAGAGAGAGTCTAAAGAAAATTCAGAGAATAGGACTGAAGAAGAGATGAAAAATTGGAAGGTTGGCTTGCCAGCCCTTATCTATTTTCTAAAGTTATCATAGATTCCCAGTCTACAAAGAAATATTGCAGGGCAACCTGCAAAAAGCCCATCTTTGACATCCTTGATGAGCACCCACCTTTTGATGTCACTGAACTCTAGTACCATAGTACCATATTTTCAAATTAATAATGGACATTTCTGTCTTGATAGAAGATTCACATAAAACTCAATATAGTCTTATAATAGCCATTGCCTCACCAGTCCAATCCCTCTAACTACCTTTCCCATTCCCATCAATAGAACCTATATCATTATATTTTCTTAAGTTTGGAACCACTCAGAGCTTGAAAGAACATTACAAATAACATGGTCTAATATTGAAGAAACTGCTTTTATGGAATCATGGTATGAAACTTTACATGTTTCATTAACTTTCTTATTAGATTAAGCCCACTATTCTAATTAATTTTTGAGGTCTTTTGAGATCTTGAATTTTCCATCTAAAGTCATGTCTCTTCTTAATTTATGTCATCTAAAAATTCACTGAGTATGGCGTCATGTTTTCATCAAAGTTCTTGGTACAACATATTGGATAGGACACAGCAAGTGACAGATCCCCAGAATATTCTACTAAAGACTGACTCCAAATTGACACTGATCTACTCTTCAGGTTCAATCTGTCTAATCCAATTTATTATAGTGTTGCCTAGTCTGTAGGGCACTCAATTTTATCTACAAAAGTACCATGAGCATCTCTCAAACATTTTGCTGAAATATAGGTATGCTGTCATGTCTCTAATTATTCTGAATGAGACTGAGTTCTTAATTCAATGTCTGGTATATAGTAGGTGCTTAATAAATACCTCTTCCCCTTTCTCATTCTCCTAGTTTTATAATTCTAGTAATCCTATCCAAAAGGGAAATAATGCTCGCATGATATGATCTATTCTGATTCTTAGTTATCTATATTTTTATGGTTCTTATTTATCAGTGCTTCCTTTTTTAAACCTTTGCAAACTATTCCAATAGCAATAATAATACTCAAGGAGCTTTCAGTGAGCCTACAGAAGAGGAACATTCCAATAATTTCACCCAAGTACAAAAAGTAATTATTCTATCCTGTTGCCCAATAGTTTGCAGACTTTTAAATGTAAAAGAACAATAGTAGGATACTGATCTGTTCTAGAACTAGAACTATCCAAATATTAGTGGACTATGATGAGAAGAATGAGATAATAATAATCACTGCTATCATCATTGTAAATATATTTTCTATAATTTTTCTATGAACCAAAGTCAAGCTTACAGATCTATAGTTTGAAAATATTATGCTTTTTTTGAAAGTCAGGACAACATTTTTCTCAACTCCAGTATTACCTCAGCTACCTCTCCCATTCTCCATAACTTTTTAAAGATCCCCAGTAATAGTAGTTCAGCAAGCTCAGCCACCATTTCTTTGAGTATCCTGAAGGAATGATTCATATGGACCTGGCTGACTCAAAATAATTTAATGCTTCCAGAGATTCTTTTATCTAATCACATATTTTTGGGTTTGATTCCCTGTTCATTAATATTTCTAGGCCTCTTAATTTGGGAGAAAAATAGAAGCAAAATAAGACTTCATTATTCTGACTTCTCAACATCATTTCTTTTTTAATTTTTAATTTTTTATTATAGCTTTTTATTTACAAAACATATTCACGGGTAATTTTTCAACATTGACCCTTGTAAAACCTTCTATTCTAACTTTTCCCCTCTTTGCCCCCACCCCCTCCCCTAGATGGCAGGTAGTCCAATACATGTTAATTATTCAACATTGTTTCTTAACAATATCTAAACTATGCCAAAAAATCAATTAATCAGCAAATACTTCTTGAATACTTATTATGTGCTAAGTATAATGTTGGGACCTAGTGATAAAATGAAAAGCAAAAATGCAAAAACAGTTCGTTCCCTCAAGAATCTTACATTTAAATGGGTATGCTGGGGAGGTGAGAAGATGGATATAACATATCAATAAATAGGCACTTATAAAACATTATAAAATAGAACCTTAGAGGTTAAGGGAAAAGTGCTGGTGAAACAAGGAAAAAAACATTTCTATCCCTTCTTTTATGTCCCTATTGCCCCCAACATAGCTTCTTTTAAAAAATCTCCTTAAAATCTGTTTAATATTCATTGCCAACCTCAATTCATTTTAAACTTAAGCACCCCTGGTCTATACTTGCAGTACTTTCCTACTCCTTTAAATTCATCCTCAATTACCTGCCCTTTCTTCCATTTCTATAAATGTCTTTTATTAATCTGTGTTGGTTGATGAGTTCCGTGTGTAATCACATTAGTCTCTTTAGATAATTCTCCCTTTTCTTCATCATAATCATTTCTACATATAGATTCAGAATTTTCTATTTCACAACTTTCCTTTTTCCTTAGGTCAAATTCCCCTGTAGAATTTTTAGCCATCATATTCTGCCCTTTTTTTGTAAAAACTTTTTTAATTTTTCCTTGCCAAGTGTAGGATACACATCTCTCTGTGACCTTTTTAATTCCCCTTCTTATCACAATCTTCTAGATATAGTAGTATTGTCCTCCCAAGATTCCCATTTTATTTCTGTTTATGCAACCAGCCCATCTTTATTAGTCAAAATATAGTTCAGAATTGCAGTTCTCTTTAATACTTCCTACACCTTTTCAAGGAGGGAGCCAAGAATTGATCAGCTGTTTTACTCTTGGTAGAGAAAAAAAAATTCCAGCAGAAATCTGGATAGTTGAAATCTCTTAGAAATTTATATGTTTAATGAACTTATCCAGTTTTTCATTTTAAATGGTACTAAATATCATCCCACAACACTATTGCCTTTGTATCTCCCTTTATTGAGCCTCACTCAAATTCTTTCCACCATACTTGAATTTCTAGTGTTTAGATTTCATCACAAAGATTTCTTCTTAGAATATACAGTGATATTTCCTCTTCCCTTTTTTTCTATTCTGTTCCTTTTGAATAAGACTATATACCTTTCCGTGGCTCTTAAAGGAATGTCTGTGGTGCTCTAGAGCTCAGTAGATTCATAAATAGAGCAGAACTTTGTAATTCAGTTGTATTTTAGAGTTTAATAAAATAAAGGCAATGCATTCAAAATAAAGTATTTCTCTACAAGTCTCTAGTGTATTATAAAATCCAGTCTAAAGATGATGATAATAATGATGATAACACATAAAGCACCTACTATGTCCCAGTCTATGCTAAATGCTTTAAAAATACTAGCACATTTAATCTTTATTACAACATTGAGAAGTGATTTTATTATCCCCATTGTACAAGTGAGGAAACTGAGTCAAAATATTAAGTGATATCACCCACTTGATAAATCTCTGAACCCATATTTAAACATGTATTTTCCTGACTTCAGGTCCAGTGGTCTACCCACTGCAACAGACTATTCACAAAATAATCCATTTCCTTAAGAATCTCTATTGAATTCTAGAGTTCACTGTTATAAACAAAGTATTCACATATAAAGCAGCTAGAGAACATTGCTATTCATATGGAACACATTCAGATTCTACCTTAGGATTAGAAACCTTCAGAGACCTTAGTGTCAGACCCAATTCATTCAGATCATCCCTGGAGCACTTCTGATAGAACATGGACATACCAAAGTGTCTCCTCACTTGATAACTAGCTTCATATGGGTACTAAGAAAATTGTTGAACAAAGTTATTTCCAGGATTACATCTGCCATAGTCTCTGGTTTTAGCATACACATGGGAGAATACATGGTAGAAAAGTGCCCTTTGTTCTACTGAGTCAAATGCTTTTTAAAACTTAATAAACAATAGACACAGCAGGATTTTATATTCTCCACACTTTACAATCAGTTGTGTGACTGTGAAAATGCAGTCTGCTGTAGAAAATCATCTGTGAAAGCCTGCCTGTTCCCTTGTTATATTTTCATAAAATGCATGCATAGATCATTCTCATAAAGATTTTATAGAGATGAAAAAGTAGGAATATGTGTTGCTACTTGCTATTTTTTTTCTTGGTTGCCTTTTTAAAAAATGATCTCTTCCATTCTGTTGAAATCTTCCCCTCTGTAAGGTATTTCGAAAATTGATTCCCCAAGTGTTGCTAAAATACTATCATCTCTAGAATGGATTTATATCTAATGATCAGGTTCATCTACTCTTCCTGTCCACATCTCCTTAAATATTATTGTCAATGCTTCACAAAATACATTTACTAATAAGGTTTAAATGTGGTGCTACCAGTTTCATCACTGAAAAGGAGAGGTCACAATAGAAATACCAGGTCTGTTCCCCTTTGTGTCCATTTTTTTCTCCCTCCAGTTTTATCTAGAATTTCTATGCAATATCATGCAAAAACCAAGCTCCAGTATCCTTTGTAACTCTCTGGAAGTCTTTCTTCCCTAGAAGAGATAATAAGAAAGTTAAAAATTTAACCCTGAGGCATCTAGTACAAGATAGAATCTGAATGGATCTCCAGTACTGGTACATATCATGTACATATCCTGGCTCTCCAGTATTGGTATTTAGTATTCCACAACTTCTCTCTGGACTTTCTCCACCATACTCAAACAGGTACCTTCACCTTCCCCTACACTCCACCATATCCCACTCCTGCCTCCCTATACATATCATCTCCCATCTTTTTTTTTTTTTTAATATATTGATTACTCCTTTTCGGGGGCAGGAATTGCTTTTCTGCTTGTACATGGGTTCCCAGAAAACAGCACAATGACTGACACATGCTAATTATTTAGTAAATGTTTCATTGATTGATTGATTGCTATCTCTGTGGGTAGAGATGGAGAAACACTGGATTCCAGACTACTACAAACAGTTGTTCTTATAGCAGGGTTCAATCACACTTATAGTAGGCCAGCTTCACTTAAACTCAGAGCGCTCTCTCCTTTAGTCTGCAAACTTACTTTTCTTAATCTGCACAACTACTTTGTCAGTCTCCTTCTACTACCCTCTTCACATCACAGATTCATTGAGACATAGGTTTATAGTTGGAAGAAACCTTAGATGTCCAATATATTCACTTAACTATGCTCTGTATTATAGTGGATAGAGCACTGGATTTAGAATCAGGAAAAGCTGTATTCAAATATATACTCAGACACTAACTTGTGACCTGTGAAGTAAATCACTTAACCTCTGCCTATCCCAGTTTCCTCAAATGCAAAATGGAAATAATAATAGCACCCATTTCCAAGGATTGCTTGAGGATAAAAAGAGGCAATATTTGAAAGTGCTTAGCCCTTAATATATTCTCTTTCCCCTCAAATAATGAAGAAACATATTGATAAAGCTGAAATTCCTGATTTATAAAACAAGGAAAATAATACTATCTCTCACCCAGAGTTTTTACAAGGATAAAACTGGATAATACTTAGCGCTTTGCTGGTCACATAGTAGATTCTCATTCTCTCTCTCTCTCTCTCTCTCTCTCTCTCTCTCTCTCTCTCTCTCTCTCTTCTTTCTCTCTCTCTTTCTCTCTCTCTCTCTCTCTCTCTCTCTCTCTCTCTCTCTCTCTCTCTCTCTCTCTCTCTCTCTCCACATAGATATAGATAGATAGATACTGTTATTTTGTTGTTGTTGCTTTAAGTTATGATTATCTTCTCGATAATTATTTAGCTTATGTTCACTCTGATCTCTGCAAGGCAAAGAGTATGTCCCATGAAATGACATGTCTTTTTGGTCTGGGGTTCCTGACAGAAACCAAATTTTTCCACATCCTTTGCCTTACCAAAGAAAACTTCTGGGTTATGAATATACAAAAATTAAACAAAAAATGAATATACAAAATATAAAAATATAGATTCTGCTCACAAGGATCATACTGTCTAATGAAATGTAGAGTAAGGCTAACAACATTTGTATGACTAAGCTCTTTGTTGGGAAAGATGTGGAAAAATTAGGGCACTAATACATATTTGGTAGAGTTGTGAACTAATCCAACCATTCTGGACAGCAATTTGGGACTATGCCCAAGAAGCAATAAAACTGCATACACTTTGTTTTTGTTTCATTGTTGTTGTTTATGCATACAATTTGATATAGTAATACATTATTAGGTTTATGGCCTAAAGAGATTATTCTTAAAGGGGAAAAGGACCTACATGTACTCTTTCTGTGGTGACAAAGAATTGAAAATTGAGGGAATGGTCATCAATTTGGAAATGGCTGAACAAGTTGTGGTATATTACTATTGTACTATAAGAAATAATGATCAGGCAGATTTCAGAAAAACCTGGAAAAACTTAGATGAACTGATGAGGAGTGAAGTAAGAGAACCAAGAAAACATTTCACACAGTAATAGCAGCATTATGCAGTGATCAACTATGATTAACTTAGCTCTTCTCAGCAATCAAAAAAAATTCCAAAAGACTCACAATAGAAAATGCTATTCATAACCAGAGAAAGAATTATGGATTCTAAATGCAGATCAATGCAAATTATTTTTAATTTTTTGTTTGATTTGTGTGTTTCTTTTTGTGCTCTTTCATTTTGTTCTATTTCTTTTTTCAAAGCATTACTAATATATAAATGTGTTTACATTATTACATATGTATAACCTTTATCAGATTGCTTGCCATCTTAAGGAGGGAAGAGAAAATAGGGGGGAAATTTTTTTTGAAACTCAAAATCTTATAAAAAATGAATGCTGAAAACTATATATGTAATTGGAAAAAATAGAAATTTACCCCCAAAATAGAATTACTGTTATGCTATAAGAAATGATGAGTGGTTTAAAAGTTTTTGTACAAACAAAACTAATATAGATAAGATTAGAAGGGAAGCAATAAATTGGGAAAATATTTTTACAGTCAAAGATTCTGATAAAGGCCTCATTTCCAAAATATATAGAGAATTAACTCTAATTTATAAGAAATCAAGCCATTCTCCAAGTGATAAATGGTCAAAGGATGTGAACAGACAGTTCTCAGATGAAGAAATTGAAACTATTTCTAGCAATATAAAAAGATGCTCCAAGTCATTAATAATCAGAGAAATGCAAATTAAGACAACTCTGAGATACCACTATATCTGTCAGATTGGCTAGAATAACAGGGAAAGGTAATGCGGAATGTTGGAGGGAATGTGGGAAAACTGAGACACATACACTGTTGGTGGAATTGTGAATGCATCGAGCCATTTTGGAGAGCAAGTTGGAACTATACTTAAAAAGTTATCAAACTGTGCATTCTCTTTGATCCAGCAGGGTTACTACTGGGCTTATATCCCAAAGAGATCTCAAAGAAGGGAAAGAGATCTGTATGTGCAAGAATGTTTGTGGCAGCCCTCTTTGTAGTGGCCAGAAACTGGAAACTGAGTGGATGCCCATCAATTGGGGAATGCCTGAATAAATTGTGGTATATGAATATTATGGAATATTATTGTTCGGTAAGAAATGACCAGCAGGATGATTTCAGAAAGGCCTGGGGAGACTTAGTGATACTGAGTGAAATGAGCAGAACCAGGAGATCATTCTATACTTGAACAACAATACTATATGATGATCAATTCTAATGGATGAGGCCCTCTCCAACAATGAGATGAACCAAATCAGTTCCAATAGAGCAGTAATGAATTGAACCAGCTACATCCAGCAAAAGATCTCTGGGAAATGAGTATGAACCATAGAATTCCTAATCCCTCTATTTTTGTCCACCTGCATTTTTGATTTCCTTCACAGGCAAATTGTACACTATTTCAAAGTCTGATTCTTTTTGTGCAGCAAAATAACTGTATGTACATGTATACATATATTTTATTTAACATATTTAACACGTATTGGTCAACCTGCTATCTGGTAGAGGGAAGGAGAGGAAAAATTGGAACAAAAGGTGGATGTCAATTGTCAATGCTGTTGTAAATAAACATATCTCTTGTAAATAAAAAGCTATTTAAAAAAAAAAAAAGAAGAAAAGAAAAGAAAGAAATGATGAGTAGGGCAGCTAGATGGTGCAGTGGATAGAGCACCAGACCTGAAGTCAGGAGAACCGGAGTTCAAATCTGCTCTCAGACATTTAACACTTCGTAGCTGTGTGACCCTGGTCAAGTCATTTCACTCTGTGTCAGAAAAAAAAAAGAAAAGAAAAGAAATGATGAGCAAAATAGTTTAAAAAAACCTTGGGAATACTTACATAAACTGATGTAAAATAAAAGGAACAAAATCAGGAGAATTTTGTGTATATTAAGAGCAATATTTTATGATGGTTAGCTGTGGAAAAACTTAGTTATTCTTAGCAATACTACTGCCTAAGACAATTCAGAAGACTTATGATGAAAAATGCTATCTGCCTCCAGAGAAATGATGGAGCCTGAATGCAGATTAAAATATACTTTTATTTTATTACTTTATTATTCTTCATTTTTTCAGTTTGTATTTTCTTTTGTAACAAGGCTAATAAAGAAATATTTTGCATGACTGTACTTGTATAATCTTTATCAAATTTTTTGCCTTCTCAAGAAAGGAAGAAGGGAAGGAGAGAATTTGAAACTCAAAATTTCAAAAAACAAATGTTAGAATTTTTGTTTCCATGTAAATGAGAAAAAAGTATAAAGCCACACAGCAAAACTAACCCCCCTACAAAAAGATATATCAATCAATATCTCTATAATTCCAATTATCATCCCTATAACTTTCCTAATCAAAAAATTCCTCCCTGGCCATTTGTCCCCAAGATGTGTATATTATTTACTAGGATGCAAGCTCTTTAAAATCAAAGATAACTATTATTTGTATCCCCAGTATTTAGCACAAGACCTAGCACATTATAAAATATAAATGCATTTTTATTTCATTCCTTGTAAAGTCTGAGGGGGAACATCCTGACTGACCAAGATGTTTCCTAGAATGGGTGTCATTGAAATAGTCCTTAAAAGATAGAAATTCATTGGAGGGTAGGAAGGACATATGAAGCAACATAAACAAAGACAAAGAGGAAAAAAAGTGTGAGGATACACAAAAGTAGTATTTCATCTAAGTTAACTGGAATATTTAAAATGATGACTCATAATTGGATAAAGCTAGAAAAGTAGGGGGCATCAGATAGTGGAGGGACTTAATAGGCAAATAAATTAAAACCAGTCATAAGCAATTATATACCATTGATGGGTCTTAAGCAAAAGAGTGATACATTATTGTATGCTCATTCTTCCAGGCTCTTAACTTTGGACTAAAATTGGCTTTTGTATACTTCATGGAGGAATGCCATGCTTAAGCTTTTGTTCCTTTGGGGTACTTGCTGTTTTCTTGAAGTACTAAGTATTATGCTATTCCCAAATCACAGGATCAGCAAGATTTCGACACTCCCAAAATGAGCTATTCTAAAGCAAAGTCCTACTCACAGTCCTCCTTGTCTGATCTATTCAAATCTCTGACTTGGATCTGTGTATATAACACTACTATTATTTTCATTCATTCAACAACAACAAAGTTTGATCCTCTAGGTGCGGAGTTCAGACTTAAAAAGCTTGCATTCTGCTGAAATGAAGGGAAGAGGTAGCATTATATAGCCAGTCAAGTCCATAAATGTTCATTAAGTGCCTACTATGTGCCAGGCACTGTGCAAAGTGCTGAGTATGCAAAAAAAAGGCAAAGGACAATCCTTGTTTTCAGTCCTTATTACCTTTACAAAACCCATCCATTTTCAAGGCCATCCATCTTCACGTCTTTCCCTACATTCTCCTTCTAAATACTCTATCCTACTGATTTGTGCCATATGAGACTCCCCAAGTTCTACCAATTTCTCCACCTTGTTACTAGTAGTCTTCCCATTCTAAGGCCTGCTGTAAGGTCCTATCATTTTCTGAAGCTTCTAGATCATGCAAACTTCACTACCCCTTCTTTTCTGGACTTCTCTAGCTCTTTGTGAACAGCCTTGGTCCAAGGGAATGTTCTCCCATCTCTCTAGCATTCATAGGTCCTCACTATCTGCTGCTGTCCTCCATTAAACTTCAAATTCCTTGAGGGAAATACTGTCTTTTTTGCTTCAAGTTGCATCCTTAGCACTATATGTTTGGCACTTGGTAATGCTTAATAATTTTTTCTATGTATCTCTCTCTCCAATGTCATAGAATATGAGAGTTAGAAAGGACTTGTGAATATAGAATGTGACAGCCTGAAAGGCTCTGCAAAAATAGAATAGATAGAAAAGAAAGAAGATAGAAAAAAAAATAGAAAAGATCTTGGAATATCCAGATTAGACCTTGAGACAAAAATAAAACAAATGATCCTAATACCCTCGGAAACCACAATTGAATGTTTTCACCCTCAAAGCAAACAACACAAAAAAGACAACTTTTAAGACAATTCAGTTATGGAAAGGGCCTCAAAAATCATCAGTACACAAGGTCCATGAGAGAAGAAATACCCAGATACTTGTCTATAGTAAAGAAGCAGAGACTCCTCCACCTTTGACAACCATGGGTTATTATCATGAGGTGATTATCCAACTGTCCATTTCCTGTCTCAATGTTTTTGATCCAGTGGTCCTCTGTACCTCATTTCTGCATCCATAATTTTCTTTAAAACTTAATTTAAATACTACATTTTCCTGAGGCCTTTACTGATTCAGCTTTTAGTGCATTTTACTCACAAAGTACTTTGCATTTATTTTGTACATGTATATGCATTGATAGAAATTATTATTGATGATCAATGATTTGGGGAGATTCAGAGTTCCCTCTTTTTTCTAAAGTTCTGTTTTCAAAAGTTTGGTCTCTTGAAGAACATTACTAAGAATGAAATTGGACTAATTTTCTTAACACTTTCATTCAGACCCCACCTAAACGGGGGAAGTCATTGTGTTCCAATGAAGTTTGGGTGAGGATAAATTCTTTGAACAAATTGCCCCAAGATTGCATACACATGTGCATATAGAGCATCTATATGTTTTACATACCCTACACATATACATACATATGCCCATACATATAGACATTTATGTGGATATGGGCATAGATATTGACGTGGATATGGTCATGGATATAGTCAGATTCAGACATAGATATAGAAATGCAAAAGTCTTAGTGAAGTTATAAGGAATTTTTTTTTGGGGGGGCACAATTGGGTTTAAGTGATTTGCTTAACTTTATTAAGTAACTGTCTGAAGCTGGATTTGAACTCAAGTCCTCTTGACTGCAGGTCTGTTTCTCTATCCACTGTGCCACTTTGTTGTCCCCATTTTTAAATTATTAAAGCATAATTCTGCACCAAGTCTCTAGGGACATTCTATAAAAGAATAGGGACAGGACTTGTGATTTCGTTGGTATGTTGTTGTTCATCCAAAGAACCAATGACAGATGAATTGGATTTAAGGGAGGCAGAGTTGCACAAACTGGTCAGCCTTACCTCCTTCTAGAGTCATTGCGGTACATTGGCAAAACAAAATAAAGGGTCAGGACACCATGGATGAGCCATCTTCAGTGCCTGACCAAGCTCTAAGCACTCCATAATGCATACTTCATTCGCATTCTTTACCCCTGAAACAAATTGTACCCATTCTGCTAGGGAAGTTTTAACATACTTGAAGTAGATATCCCCCTAACTTACCAATGGGTTTAAAAACTCATCCTGGGTAAGCCTATTTTTAAGTTGATTTTATCAAGGTGTGGTCACTGTACATGCTACAGCTTCTTGGACCCCTTGGTGAGAACTAAGGAACAGGTGAATACAAAAGGTAAAAATGCAGCCCTGAAAAGGGCTCAATAAGCTGTCACACCAGAAATGTTAGTCCTCCTTGAACACTCTAGTACCCTCTCTGCAATATATAGTCTTAGAAGTTTTCTTTGGCACTTGTAATCCACCCAATCCCTGATTTTCAGCTCCCTTTTATATTTTGTCTTCCCTTATTATTATTTTGTAAGCTCCCAGAGAGAAAAAAAAAAACTCTCATTTTTATGTTTGTATTCCAGGTACTTAACATAGTCACCAGAAAACATTAAGTGTTTAATAAATGCCTTATCTATTTCATGTCCCTACTGAGAAATTAAGTGACTTTCTCATGGTTTCATAATCTACATTTGTAAGAGACAGAACAGGAGTCTAGGTCTTGCTGGCTTTAAGCCCAGATCTTTAGTTACTCTCTCAAGACTCTCTAAGGATGTAAGATGCAGAGGAGTTTTTGGTTCATGTTGGTGGAGTTCCCTACTCCACATAGTGTAATAAAAGCTGAAGTCGTATTCCCTTCACCTACATCCATACATTATCTCCTTCTGGTAGAAGTTCCCTGAAAAGAGGGAATATTTCATTTTTATCTTTGTATCCCTAATGCCTAACATAGTCTGGCATATAGTAGATGCTTAATAAATGCTTATAGATAGCTAGATGGACAAGTAGGATAGAAAAATTAAGTTCTATAAAGAACCTTAGTGATTATTAGATTTTAATTTCTTAAGGACAAGGCTTCTTTTTATGTCACTGGTGTTTAGCACTGTGTAGTAGACACACATAGTTGGCACTTCATAAATGTTTATTGATTATCTAATCCAGTCCCCTAATTTTACTGAGAGGAATGATTATTTTTCTATATTAAGATCAATTAATACTGGGAAGATCCAAGATTTTTTCTCTTTCTATTTCCTCATTCAAAACTCGTACTTATGGACATTGCTGATAGATACGATGCACCTCTGGATACATGTTTCTTTCTCATTTCACCAAACTAAAAGACCTTACAAAGAGAATCTAATCCAGGTAGAATTCTTATTCTACCATGGTTCATTTTTCTCACTGACTGGGTGGAGGATAGATCTGTTTGTATAGATTGTCCCAAGATGTGTTTGTATAGATTGTCCCAAGGTGAGATTGTCTGACTTGAGATGAGTTTCTCTTTGACCATGACCGGTATAATCAAAGTATGTACCCAGGCCCTAATTAGAATAAGTTCAACTCTCATTGTAATATTAATTCTCTCATTAATTATTAACCAATCAAAGTTGATTTTCATTTGTCAGGAATATCCAGTATTCCAAGCATTGTTGAACATCCTCTATGATTCATCTTTGGTCCCTAAGATTGTCACTAGGGTCATTTTATTAATCAATGGCCATAATCAATTAAATAATTGCTAATTACCCATAAATTATTTCTCTTGGACTTTTTATATTTCACATTACTGAGACCCAAAAAAATATAAAGTTGACTTATGTAAGGAAACATGGGGAGGAAATAGCACAGCCTGAACTTAAAGTGTTACGAATGAGGAAAGGGAGCCCCAGAATGGAAAAGTGTTTTCCCCGAGGTCACATATCTGACTAGTAGCAGACAGAAGATTAACATCTGAGTCTCTCATCTCCCAGTCTGGTGCTTTCCCTTTTTATCCTACTGCCTATTTGAAGAGCAGTCCAGCTTCCTAACTGGTAAAGGAATAAGGACCAGCTGGGAGGAGGTTTCTTAACTTTAAAACTGGACAGAAGTCCAGGTAATGAATCCCAATCCCTTCATCTTATAGGTGAGGAAACTGAGTCCTACAAAAACAAAACCACACAGGTAAGAGGAAGAGCTGGAATTTTAATACAGTCTCATTCTGAGCATTCTGTTCAAGATTCAGAATTGTTTTCACTATATCTTGCTGGCTCTTTAATACTGCTAAGGGTTTCTAAATTTGCTCAGGAATGAAGGTCACAGTCATGTCAGAGCTAAAAGGTGAGCTTTAAAGAACTCATTTCCATTTTAGTGCTTTTCAAATAGATAGATGGATGGATGGATAGATAGACAGACAGACAGACAGATAGATAAAAATCTGTACCCCTTAAGTTTGAATTCCATTAGAATGCTTTTGCCTGTCTCCGGAATAAAAAATCACACCATTAGCAAGACACAGATATTCAATCCTTTCACAGGGAGAGGAATTATCCTGTCACCTAGCTGAGGTGCTGGACCTACCTTTCCTTGTGATTAACGATATCAGCCATTGCACACACCATTCCAAAAGGTGCCAGAAGATGATTGCTTACAAAATGTACCAATTACAACCACCTTCTCCCCTCATCCTCCACCCCTCTCCCTAAGCCCCCATCAAATAAATAAACAAGTCATCTGCCAGGCCCCTAGAGAGTCTGAAGATAACAAATTGGTCCTCTCTTTACCTGATGAGAATGCCCAGTTATTTGAGTCTGAATAGCATGTCTCTACTCTGATTGGATACAGGGCCTGGAATTAAATGTAGTACAGAATTCTCAAGGATGATACATGTTACTGAGGACAGAGGAAGATAGCATTCCAGACTTCCCTTTTTATTTTTAAACAATTTTATTGATAGGAATGAGAGTGAAGAGGGGGAAAAAAAGAAATAGAATCATTTATTAAGCACCTACTATGTGCTGGGCACTGTGCTAAATATTTTACAATTATTATTTCATTTATACATCATAACAACATTAAGAGGTAAATTATATTATTATCCCCATTTACAGATGATGAAACTGAGACAAACAGAATTTAAGTTACTTGCCCAGGATCATATAGTTAATAAGTGTCTAAGCCCACGTTTCTAACTCCAGGCCCAGTGCTCTTATCTACTGCACTACCTAGAAGTTACATGATCTTAGTCACTTAATATCTGCCTCTATTTTTTCAACTACTGCAGGGAGAAAAAAGCATCTTTCTTGCAGGGTTGTTATAAGATTCATATACAAAACATTGCAAACTTCAAGTGCTATTTAATTATGGACATTATTATTATTGCTATTATTATTAATCATTGGAACCTGAGAAGTATTATAAAGGGTGATGGGGCTCCTCACTCTGCACCATCTTCATGGGAATGAATAGTTTCAAATTTCTCTACCTTCTCAGCATCTTACTTTCTAGGAATTTTCTCAGACCTATTTTTCTGCTCTGCCTGAGTTCTTTTCAACAAACTAGACTGCCCCTCCCCACCAGATCTCTTTGGAAGACCTTTCATTTATGCATTAATATGAAGAAGAACAAAGAACAACAACCAATATCCAACTTAAAAATTGCCCTCTCCAGGACGTCTTCCTTGATTTAGAAACAAATTTCTGTCTCAGACATCACACATGAAACTTTGTATCTCTCTAGTGTACTTAGCATATAAAACTTTCTATTAGAATTCTCTAGTAGAGTCTTGTACTTAACTCCATCCCTCACATCAATTCTATCATAGGGGAGCCCGTGATGAAGCAGATTGAGAATGGTCAGCATCTGTAAATAGGGATACTTACTATATACCTAATATTCTTAATGTTGTTGTGAGGTACTAATGAAATAATATTTATAAAATGTTTTGCGCAGTGTCCTGGGTTCAAATTCTGCTGGTGTAACCCCAGGCAAATAACTTTAGCAACTATTTAAATTTTCAAGCTGCAGAGAAGGTAACAATCTGTATGGAAAAAGGGACTATCCTCAATTGAGAGCTTCCTATATTATTGGAGTCATAGACCCTATCCCCATCAACCCGTTACAGCAAGAACAATGTTTTGCACAAAGTTGGAAATTAATGGAATCAAACTTCAAAGTTCTTCCTCCTAGCTCCCCAATTCCCAAGGTGACTTTTACTTTTGAGTGACTAGAATGTAGGTCAGCTCTTTCCTCCTCTATCCCCTTCTCTAGTTGATAGGTTCTACTCCTGTCCTTTCTCCATTATCATCTCATCAAATGAAATAGAAGTGGTATCTAAGATTGATTGGTTGAGATTGATTAAGACTTGTGCATTCTTCTAGGTCATCTAGAAGTTATCTTGACCATCTCCCTTGCTTCCAGTAAATATTAATATCTCTAGGTAATCCATTGGGTAGAGTACTAGACCTGAAGTCAAGAAAACCCGAGTTCAAATCTGTTCCCAGTCACTCACTAGCTTCGTGACTCTGAGCAAATCACTTAACCTTTGTCTCAGCTTCCTTAGCTGTAGAATGGGGGTGGTGATAAGAGCACCTTCTCAGAATAATATTTATAAAAGGATTAATACAATGCTTGGTATATACATAATAGTTATCAATAAATGTTATTTCATTCACTCCATAATGAACCAATAATTTTCAACCATGTTCTTTAAAAGCTCACAGTTAAGGAAATTCAGTGAGATTTTTCTTATCTTAGACTACCCAGAAGTTCTTCTTTATGTCTAAATTGAATCTTTTATATTTATAACTTTTCTCTTTCCTACCACAGCAATTTTTTAAAAAAATAGCTACTGGACAAGAACCAAAGATCTATTACTGAGGGGTAATGAATTCCTTAGATTCTCTAGTTACTAAGCCTTCCCTTACCCCACAGTAAACCTTTACATTTAAAAACAAAAAGAGTGCCATAAAGGGAGATTGGCTTTGTATCTCCAGGGCCACACAAGGAGTAAACAGAAGTGCCAAAACCCAAACCCAACTCTATTGGCTTCCAGACCCAAGATTCTTCAACTACACCTTATAGCCTACTATGAACTTGATCCCTTTAATTAACCCTGACATCCTAAGATCTGCTAGACTAAATCTTCTTCAACTTTTTGCTGTTTGTTTCATGGACCCTTTTTTGACTATCTAGTGAAGTTTATAGATTCCTTCTCAGAATAATGTCTTTAAATGCATAAAATAAAATACACAGGATTACAAATGAAACCAATATGCACTGAAAGTTATACATACACACAGAAACACAAACACACACACACACACAAAAGCTCACAAACAAATGTTCCTAAGTAAAGACCATTACTTTTACAATTATGGAAATTGAGGACAAGGATGGTTAAGAAATTTTTGAAGGACACTCAATTAATAATAGAATTAAGATTCAGATCTGGGTGTCCTTTACACCAAAATATAAGTTCTTTGCACTTCACCTCATTGGTTCTCAGCAACTGCTGTTTTTATTCTTCACCCCATTGGAATGTGGTGTGCTAAGGACAAAGCAATCCTGACTGATCCATAGACCTTTCACAAAACAACTAGTTAGCAGATTTCACCTGCTGACCAAGAGGGAAAGCAAGTTTTTCCCATGTGTAAATTAAAAAGAAAGACAAGGGGAAAATAAGTCTCACAACCTAGTTCCCAGGTTTATAAACTGTAACTGCAGTCTCCTGCCTCATAGATCAGGGGCCTGAGTACAAAAAGGCTACCTCACACCATTCAAACTGCAATATAACATCTCTCCCTTCACCTTATCCAGCCATACTTCCACATCTGAACCTGGCCCTTCCTGCACAGGTGATCAAGTTATCACAAAGATGGGGATTCAGAAAGAAAAAAAAAGACATAAAGAAAGAGAAATGGTCTGAGTGCTGTTTCCACTGAAAGGATAAGGAAAGGATAGTTTATGTCCTCCTCTGATGCTTATTTCCCTGGACAGACTGAGGATACACAAAAAGGAAGTAAAAATAAAACCCATGGTCCCAGTTAAATATGCACAAATGGACAAAACCTTGGAAACAAAAATGGTGAACTGTATATCTTAATGCAAAAATATATATTTGAGTTCATAGACATAAGTAATATTTAGATAAATGGGAGTGTTGAGTGACCACTGTTGCTAAAGTGGCATGCTTTATACAAAAAGTACAGAGTATGCAGGGGAGAAGAGATAAAAGAAAAGGGGGAGAGAGAGAAAAATGAATTGGTGAGGAGGAAGTGCCAAAGCTATTAAGAAGATAAACTCAAACTCATGAGGAAATCAAGAAAAGATAGGTGAGAAGCACTATGAAGCATATTTAAATAAAGGTCAATAAAGATAGAAATAGAAGTGATACTATCAATGAAATATTCTTCAAAACTCCTGAACTGAAAGAGGGGGAAAAAATGGGAAGTTCAGGATCACAAGTCTAGCACTGAGGCATGTTACAGTAATGGTGGGAGGATTAGCTGGGTATTTACTGCAACTTCATCTTTGTCCTTCCTCTTTCTGCCTTTCTCTTTTTTCCCTCCTTTTCATTCATTATTTTTTTCTATATTTATTCTTTCTATGTCTCGGTCTCTATGTCTTTTTTAGTCTCTTTTTCTCTCTTTGTTGTTGTTTCTATCTTTGTCCTTCACTCCCTCCCTCCCTCCTCCCTCTCTCTGTCTCTCTGTCTCTCTGTCTCTCTGTCTCTCCCTCTCTCTGTCTCTCCCTCTCTCTCTCTCTCTCTCTCTCTCTCTCTCTCTCTCTCTCTCTCTCTCTCTCTCTCTCTCTCTCTCTCTCTCTCTCTCTTTCTCTCTCTCTCTCTCTCTCTCTGTCTCTGTCTCTCTCTGTCTCTCTGTCTCTCTCTCTGTCTCTCTGTCTGTCTCTCTCTCTCTCTCTCTCTCTCTCACACACACACACACACACACACACACACACACACACACACACACACACACACACATTCCTTAGTTTGCCTTCAAAAGGCAGTCAGATCTTTTATGATTCCACTGAGATTAAATGTCATATTATTACAACCTAGTCACTCGTATATAGGTCCAGTTCTCTGTCACTGACATAGCTCCATTACTTGAGGCTGATCATCAGAATCATTATAGATTTATGTGTGTATATACACTTGGACTGGCAGCCATGGAAGATTGGCTATCTCCATATTCAAGCTCTATGAATCTGTACCCTGAGAGTCTCTGTAGAAGTTTGGGGAAGGAAAAGAGTTGCCTCTGGGTTTAGTTCTTCTGCTTTATAATAATAAACAAAGTTTCCTTTACTTGATTCATCACTTTTAGTGCCCATATCTAAGTCAGAAAGTCTTTGTACAACTGGTAAACAATTTCTTCTTCTCAACTTTTTTCTAAGTGAGTATTCATCAGTTCTCTCTATTTGCACAATAGAAAGTCTAATTCTCCTATGAACAATAGATAGCTGCAGTGAATATTCCTGGCTGAGTCCCCTCTACTTCTTGGGACTATTTTATAAACTGGCAAGTTTTCTAGTCCCTCAATTACCTTGAACAGGTTAGCTTTAATAAAGTATATGAAATAAAATATATAATATATTAAAACATGTTATATATAAAACAATTTGTGTGTGCATAGTAAGAGATATGTAGAGATAGATAGATAGATAGATAGATAGATAGATAGATAGATAGATAAACAGACATTCTACTTAAATACATATATATATTGCTTCTCACAATTGATTAACTTCTTAAGTACAAAAATGACTATGCTCCTAGAATAGTCTCTGGCTCATACTAGGTGTTTTATAAATGCTGATTGATTACCTGGTTGAATGAGGACAATAGCTTTCTTGACCATTCTAAACTTGCATCTTAGCAACAAGAAGGAACTAGTTTCTGAGATCAAAATTATGAGGGGAAAGAGATCACCTTTGCTTGGAGTTTATGACAGCAGAAAAGAAGAAAGCTAAAAATGTCCTCTCACTTGACAATCCCAAGGACTGGAAGAAATTGAGAGGTAGAATGTTCTGATCTAAAATTGAGGAAGCAAGTCCAAGAATTATCCCAACACTAAAATTCTGAGTACAAAAAGTGAAATAATTGAACCAAGGAGAAAAAGTGGGAACTGTCTAAAGTTTGGCATGAAAGTACAGGGAATTCATCAACCAAACATTGTTAATGCATTCCCTGCTTTCTTTCCAAATATGGGGAGCTATGAGTGTGAAATCTTGCATCAATCAGATCCAGTTGATTTGTTGGTTGATTTACTAATTCTTTCTTTTTTTTCACTTTGTTACATGTATATATTCCTTTAACATGGACTTGCCTCCCCCTTTAGAATATACATGACATGCAAAAGAGTGAAGTCTTGGCTACATTTGCCATCTGCAATGACTTTTGAGCCCAAGAACATAAAATCTGACACTGTTTCCATTTCTTTCTTCTTTATTTTCCAGGAAGTAATGGGATCAGTTGTCATGATCTTAGTTTTTGTTTTTTTCCTTTAATGGTAAACTTCAAGCCACCTTTTACACTGTCTTCTTTCAATGCCTCAAAAAGCTTTTTAATTTTGCTTCACTTTCTGCCATCAGAGTGGTATTGTCTGCACATCTGAGATTATTGGTATTTCTCTCAGCAACCTTAATTCTGATTTTGGTTCATCCAGTCTGAAATTTTGCATGATGTGTTAAGGAAATAAGGTGACAATATATGTGTGTGTGTTGTGTACACATATATATATATATATATATGTATATATATATATAAAGATATGTATATATATATATATTATATATGACATACACACATGTATAAGTATACATATAAATGTGTGTATATAAGTGTGTATATATGTATATATTCCTTTAACATGGACTTGCTTCCCCCTTTAGAATGTACATGACATGCAAAAAGTTATCTCATTCTCTGTACTTGAATTCCCAATAAAATACTTGATAATACTTAATTCATAAACAATTACAATTATTCATAAACAAAATGTTTTAAAAATAAATATAAAAATATATCAATATATAAATATAAATATATATAAAAATAATAGTCAAAATGAAAACAAGAGAAGATATAAGGAATGTGGAGACTTAGTATGTCTTGGAAAACAGAGGTCTAGATAAAAGGGTTATTTTAAATGTATTATTGTTGTTCAGTTGTTCAATCATGTCTGGCTCTTTGTGACCCCATGGATTCTAGCATATCAGGCCCTTCTATGATCTACTATTTTTCAAAGTCTGTCCAGACTCATGTTTATTATTTCTGTGATACTATCTATCTTATCCTCTACTGTCCCCTTTTCCTTTTGCCTTTAATCTTTCCCAAAATCAGCATGTTTTCCATTGAGTCCCAACTTTTCATTATGTGGCCAAAGTATTTATGCTTCAGCTTCAATATTTGACCTCTCAGTAAATATCCTGAATTAATTTAAGTATTGACTGATTTGACCTCCTTGCTGTCTAAGGGACTCTCAAAAGTCTTTTCCAGTCCTGCAATAGGAAAGTGTCAATTTTGCAGCACTCAGCTGACATGGCTACTGCAAAAGCCATATACCTTTGATTATATAAATCTTTATTGGCAAGGTGATGTCTCAGCTTTTTCATATCCTGTACAGGTTTGCCATAACTTTTCTTACAAAGAGTGAAGTTTTGGCTACATTTGCCATCTGCAATGACTTTTGAGCCCAAGAACATAAAATCTGACACTGTTTCCATTTCTTTCTTCTTTATTTTCCAGGAAGTAATGGGATCAGTTGTCATGATCTTAGTTTTTGTTTTTTTCCTTTAATGGTAAACTTCAAGCCACCTTTTACACTATCTTCTTTCAATGCCTCAAAAAGCTTTTTAATTTTGCTTCACTTTCTGCCATTGGAGTGGTATTGTCTGCACATCTGAGATTATTGGTATTTCTCTCAGCAACCTTAATTCTGATTTTGGTTCATCCAGTCTGAAATTTTGCATGATGTGTTAAGGAAATAAGGTGACAATATACACCATTATCATACTCCTTTTCCAATCTTAAATAATCAATTGTTCCATATTCAGTTCTAACCCTTACTTCTTGGTTCACATATTTCTCAGGACACAAGTACAATGATCTGGTACTCTCATTTCTTTGAAGACTTGCCCCATTTTGTTGTGATTCATATAGTCAAAGGCTTCATACAGAAAATTAAGTGAATATTTTTGGAGTTTGCTTTTTTGGGTTGCTTTTTTTCTGGAACTTTGTTCATAATTCTGAAAATATTGGCAATTTGGTCCCTAATTCTTTTGCTTCTTCAAAAGCCATCCTGCTTTTCTGGTAATTATTGATTCACATATTTCTGAAGTCTAATTTGGAGAATGTTAACTATATTGAAGGAAAAAGGAAGGAAGGCAAAGCAAGGGGTCCAAGACCAATATTCACTATGTATGGGATCATTAAAATATAAAATGAAGAAAACCTAATTCTTACTTTGCTCCTGCTCATAAAATTGGGGAGGGGGATCTCTGGAGTGAGGAAGACAAAACAGGAAAATCAAAAAAAAAAAAAAAAAAAAAAGGAAGATAATGGCGTCTACAAACAGTAAGCTCTTGTTTTGACTTTTGGATCTCTGGCAAAATTCTAACTTGTTTTATTAATGATAAGTTTAATGAACATCTAGAAAAGAGAATAGAGAAACAACTATAAAAGAAACTTAATTTTTTTACCAAGAACTTCACTGACTCACTGATAAATTAAGGAAAAGATTCATTTTTTGTTCTTGCAAGAACAGGTGCCTAAGCTACTAGACACTCTTGAAGTGCAAAGGCAGCATTTTATCTCCTTTCTGGAAGTGCAATCTTATTTTTTCCCAGAAATACAAGTTTCTTCCCTAATTCTCCATTTATTTGGGTATTACAGAGATTACAGTCTGAATCTCCATCAACAATTAAATAATTACATCTTTCCTCTAACAGGAGAGTGTTTTCCCCCTGATTACATCATTACATCTGACCTCTTACATGTGTAAATGGTTCTACACCTCTAATTATATTTTACAACAGTGTTTCTTATTCTAAGTCCCTACTCCTGATTACATTTTCCCTTTTTTGTTTCCTTGTTTTGTGTTCTTGCCTCCATTTCTTTGGTTTCTATTTTATTTTTCTAATTTAAATTTCATTTCTCTGTATTTCTCTAACTTAATTTTCATAACTATGTGGAAACTAAACCCTTATCCAATTCTCACAGGCTATCATCTTTATTTCCAGATAAAGAAACTGAGGCTCAAAGAGACGAAGGTACCATTAAAAACACTGAACCAGGGTCATTTCAGAAATTCAATGCCTTTAGAGTCCATGTGAAGAAGAGCAAAGAGGAAGTCCCAGAATCATGTACTTGAAAGCCGTTAGTACAACTTCTCTCATTTTGTAAAAAATGAACCTTGCCTGGAGAGGGAAAAGTGATAAATAATGCATGACTGAAGAGAAACATAGAACAATCACCTGGAGTGCAATAAGAACTGGTTTGGATTCAGAATAACTAGTTTCAATTTTTAACTTCAAATTACTACCAGTGTAACCTTTGACAATCACTTTGACAAATCATTTAACTTCTCTGGACCTCTATTTCCCCATCTGTAAAACAAGGAGGATTTCTAGATTAGATAAGCCCTTTCAGAACCCTTTCATTTCTAAAAACCATGATACTAGGATCAAAAGTTCAAAATCTCATTTGTTTTTGTTGCTTTTCCATGTAGATTTTACAAAAAGGTTTGGAATGGGTGATCATTAAAGTCCCTTTCAGTTTTGGTGTTCTGTGAGTCTGCTCATGATAAAGCATCATTTGCACTTACTTTTTAAGTTCAATTCATGTCCAGAAAACAATGAGTATATATTGAACAATGTCCTAGGCATGTGCTAGGTGCTGGAGAAACAAAGAACAAAACAATCCTTGCTGTCCAGCTTAATCTGAGTTCTACAAAAAGCTTTCCCCAACCTTTCTTAATTCTAGTTAGTGCCTTCCCTCCATTGAGTATTTTCTATTTATTCTTTATGTAGCTTGTTTGTGCACATACATTTGCTTACTACCTGCTCCATTAGACTGAGAGCTCCTTGAAATCAGAGATTGTCTAATTTTGCCTCTTTTTGTATTCCTCATGCTGAGCACCAGGCATGGAACATAGTGGTTACTTAATAGATGTTTATTGACGAACAACATGGACTTCAAACTATATGGTGGGACTATGAATATGGAAAGGAGGGGAGTAAATTTCTGTATATAGCCTTGGAGAAAGATGGGATTCAAAAAAGAGGGAGAAGTCTTCTTTATTTCAATTGTTTGAAATACTATGAGTCCTTTGTGCACTTTTCCATGTGGTACAATAAAGGTTATTCTGCTCCTGATAAGCACAGCATTAAGTTGAGTGCTTGCACAAATGCAAAAGACCTTTTACTCACATCTGTGAGGACTTAGACACAAGCTGAGATTTTCTAGAAACATATCTTTTGGATGAGAAACAACCTAAAAGCCATCATTTGGAAGAGCTAGTTCTGAGATTAGATGGGGACCACAAAAAGTCAGAGCCTGAGTGCTAGGTCATGGTGCTAAAACAGTGATAGTCAAAGATTTTGGCTTCCAGACACTTTTTCAATCTTAAAATTATTGATGAAACCCCAAAGGACTTCATTATGTTGGTTGTATTTATCGATATTCACTATATTTAAATTAAAATGTCTTAGTATTATTATGAAAATGGTTTTGACATTATAAACCATTAGAAAAGGATTTTCAGACACATTTGCTAGATTAGAATAATATAGTTGAAAGCTCTAAAGGAATTCAGCTATGATTGCATCATGGTCATTATCACTCACTCATTCATTGTGATATTCATTCAATCAAGATGCTTTTATTAAGTGTTTGCTATGTTCTAGTACCCCAAAGTATCTTACATTCTAATGGGAAAAAAAAAAACAATATATAATTAGGTGCATATACGATTTAAAGAGACTGGAAGCAGAGAGACTAACTATTGCTAGAGACTAACTAAGGCTATTGCAATAGTTGGGGGGGGATGATGTTACACAATGAATTGGATATATTGAATGAGTGAAAGTGAGAACTTTAGGATGATAATGAGGTCTCAAGCTTGAGTAACTGGGAGGATGGTAATGCCCTAGATATTAATAAAGAAACTAGAAACAAAACAAGAATTAAGGGGAAAATAATGAGTTCTATGTTGGACTTTTCAAGTTTTAGATATCTTCAAGACATCCAATTGGAAATACCCAGAAGGGACTTCTCATTTTATAAATAAGGAAACCAAAGTTCAGAAAGTACAATGTTTTACCTAAGGTTATGCAGCTAGGAAAAAGCAGAACCAAGGAAAGAATTCAGGTATTTCTGATTCTAAGTCCAGAACTTAGATGAATGGATCTAATTGGATAAAATGCTTCCCCCAAATCCCATCTCCATAAATTTATATATATATATATATATATATATATATATATATATATATATATATATATATATATGGTCATGGGTTTGTATAAACTTCTGTATGCAAGAAAGTTATCTCAGTGTCCTTGAATTATCTCACTGTCTTTCATCTCAGCTCAATACCTTTGGCTCTGATGGAATTAATTTGCAGATTTGTTTTTTGTTTGTTTTTACCTCCTGAGAACTATAAAACATCAACATAAACAAACATAAACATGAGCTTTGGTGCACACATACACACACACACACACACACACACACACACACACATACACACACACATCTTTCTTACTATTTTTTTTTTTTTTGGCTGAGGCAACTGGGGTTAAGTGACTTGCCTAGGTTACACAGCTAGGAAGTGTTAAGTGTCTGAAACCAGATTTGAACTCAGATACTCCTGACATCATGGCTGGTGCTCATCTTTCTTACTAGTGAGGTCTTTTGATTACTCATCCATAATCCTTCATTTCATGCTGATTTCTGATTGAAATAACCTAAAATCATTTTGTTAAACAACAATTCACAGATTCTAGCTATCATTATTGATTAACAAGTTAGCAGTACCAAAGGAGGTTCACAGGAAGCTAAGACATTTGGCTTTAATTCTGTTGATGGTTTGTTTGTTGACTAGTTGGTTGATTGGTTGGTTGTTGTCCTTCAATCCCAAAGAGGATCAAAATGAAATCCCTGTTAGAGCTGAATTATAATGTGTCTGACTGTGGTTGATCAGACCAACACAAATTTGGAATGCTCTGCCACAGGTTGGACACAAATAGTCCTTTTGAACATTTAAGATGGATGCTAATTTTGTGCATCTCAAGTTTCTTCTGAACTAATTCAATTCTGCTTTGCTTGTAGCACATATCATCCTCTCTGATGAGGGCACGCCATGATGGGCAGTCTTGTTCCAGTGTTCCCAATATCATATAATCAATTCCAAAGTTCTTAAGTTTGAGAGTATCCTTTCTACCACTTTTTCTTACACCTTAGTGAGTGCCTGCCCTATGTTCTTCATAAAATAAAGTTTTTGGCAAGCTTCATTTGGCATTTGTACAATGTGGCCAACCCAACAAAGTTGCACTCTCTGCGGTAGAACTGGAATGCTTAGCAGTTTAGCTCAAGAAAGGATCTCGGTGTCTGGTATCTGATCCTGCCAGATGATCTTCAGAATCTTCCTAAGACAATTCAAATGGAAGAAGTCTTTAGCTATCATTATTGATTAATAAGTCAGCAGTACCAGTGAGGGTTCACAGGAAGCTAAAGCATGTGACTTTAATTTTCTTGACAGTTGGAAGCTATTGAAAATTTTAAAGAGGGAGATTTAGCTGCTGAAAGTAATGCTTTTCCCAAGTGAATCTAGATTTGGTGAGTCAGTGATAAAAGGAACCGGGCTCTTAGAATCATTGACCCTTAAAGCCAGAAGTTATTATTTCCTAGAGGAGGAAGTGTGGTCTAGCAAATAGAATAGTAGGCTTCAAATAACTCCATGGATCAAGTCTACCCTGACACATATTGGCTATGATATTCAAAATAAATTATTCAGTTTCTCATTGTTACAGTAAACTCAAATTAAGTTTTAGCATAGGTAGCAATCTACTTTGACAGAGGGAGCTTCCTTAGCTAGATTTCCCTTCCCCAATGAAACAACATGATTGTTTTTAATATAAATATATATATATATATATATATATATATATATATATGATGGTACTCTAAAAAGGGAAGCCCAGAAGGCCAATAGGACAGGAGAAATAATGTTAGCATAGGTAGGAATCAAGATCAAATGCTGATTTGGACACCTATTAGGTATAGAACTATGGTAAAGTCCCTTCATAGAATGTAAATATTTAGTTCTATGGAAAATAAAAGACTTAGGGAGGAAATGACAGAAAGGAAACCAATTGCATATAAATATATGTGTGTGTGCATGTATATAATCTATTACATGTATATATTACAAATAAAATCAATTACATATACTTAAATATATTGATTTTCTTTGTAATCATATGTAGATTCTTTTATACATTTAAGGGCATTTTTCTCTGAAGAGAGTCATAAGTTTTACCAAAAGTCTATGACATGCAAAAAGCTTAAGCTTCCCAAACTGGAAAGTCACTGAAATCCTTTGTAAGAATTAGAACATTTATTTAGGATTCTGTGAAGAATCTCCTCAATCTTCAACTTACTCCTCTGTAAAACAGATGATATGTGTAGCTTTTACATGCTATGTGGCACAGTAAATAGAGTGTCCGACCTGGAAGCAAGCAAACTTATCTTACTTAATTTAAATCTGATCTCAAACACTTACTAACTGGGTGTCTCTGGGCAAGTCACCATTTGCCTCAGTTTCCTCATCTGGAAAATGAGCTAGAGAAGGCAATGGCAAAACACTTCAGTATCTTTGCCAAGAAAAATCCAAATGGGGTCACAAAGAGTCAGTCATTGAAAAATGACTGGAAAAGCTACACCACAGAGTTGATATAAAGTCCTTTGCTATTTTAAAGTGCTATTGAATTGGAAGATGTTAATATTGACATTTTGCAGACAAGAAAAGTAAAGTTCAGAGATTAAAAAATCACTTACCTTCCTCAATGAAACAACATGATAGTTCTTAAAGTTGGTAAATATCAAAGCCAGGATTGGAATTCTTGCCTTCTGATTTCTGAGTCCAAGTCAGCATTCTTCAAAACTGGATCCACTCCATTAACCCCTAATTGTCTCATTATGGGCTAGCCGTTTGTATGTGTGTGTGTGTGTGTGTGTGTGTGTGTGTGTGTGTGTATGTGTGTGTGTACTTATGTTTATATTCCTTCAAATATTTCCTTTACCTCTGCATAAAGGCTCCATTGATCCAAACAAAAATGGAAGATTGAGCAATTCAATCCCATTCTGAGGATTTTCTTAGACTGGGAGAAGAAGGAGGGAAGGGAGACCATTCATTAGATTTAGGACTTGGTCTGCCATCCACCCTGCTGGCTAAATCCCAGTGATATCAATAGGCCAATCCTTGTTGCAGGGAGAACCTGTCCAATGCCATGTTTCATTATCCTTTAAGACCCCAGTGCCCCCATGTTGTGCTGGTAGAAATATTGACTGAGGCATAGGTCCAGCCAGCTGATGGATGGAGCCTGGCAACTTGTGTCCAATACAGAATCCAATACCAGGCATTTTAGCCAATCGCCTGTAACTTTGTTTACTTGTGAGTCAATATATCCATCACTCACTGGCACTGATGGATTTCCTTCTCAGAACTTGAAAGAGGGCATGCAAACAGAGAACTTTGTTGGAGCAGTGATTTCTCTGAGCTTTAGGAAAATTTTCTTGCCCTATTGACAAGTACCTGGAGACATAGAGGCAGCAGATGAAGAGTTAGTCTGGAATCAAAAGATCTGAATTCCAATCCTAGCTCTTCCAATGATTCTTAACATGTTTTTTTTTTTTTTTTTTTATAAGTCCCTTAATTCTTTTCCATCTTATTTTCTCAATGTGTTTAAGGAAGGTTCACAGAGGCCCCTTCTTCCTCTAAAATGCTATCATTTCTAGTTGTGGATTCTGTGATCCTTAAATACAAATTTTTTGGAATCTTATTCTTTGGTTTCTCAGGATTCTCTGGGGTCTTTCTCAGTTGGTACCCTCCCAGAAACATTTCCTATTGTCTTCTTCAATCCTTTGCAGTCTTTAAAAATCAATTCAAACCTTACTTTGTCTATGTAGTCTTCCTAAAACATCCCAAACATACATTTTTTCCATTCCTTGATCAGCTCCTACCATCTGCTAGGGATTAGAATCACACAGTCTAGCACTAAATGCTCTGATGTCTGAATTTTGCTTCAGTGAGATTGTGAATTCCTTAAGGGCAGAGATTAGATCTTTTCCTTTAATATCCCCTACAAAATCTGTTGTAGGAAGAGCCCAGGAGAGGCAAATAAAGTAGACTGAAGTCAATTGAATTGAAATAGATGGCAGTGAATTGAAATAAATTGAAATTGTTTGAATTGAGTTGAATTGGATTGCATTGATTTGGTCAGACAACATCAGGAGTATTGTGTTCAGTTCTGATGCCATATTTTACAAGGCTCGTTGATAAATTGAAGAGCATGCAGAGAAAGACAATGAGGACAGTGAGGAAGTAGAAAATTATGTTGGTATGAAGTTCAATTAAGAGATATTAAATTTGAGTTAGAGAAAAGAAGACAGCACAAAAAAAAGTAACCTGGAATCTATTTTTTAATATTTTGATGACTACATATCAATAAGTTGGTTTCCTTTGTGATTCTAGGTATGCATAGGTTCTAAAACCATTATTCTGAAAAGGAATCCATAGATTTTATGGATATTCAGACTGCTGAAGATGCCCATGACACAAATAAAAGTTAAAAACCTCTGCCATTAAATGGAAATATAAAGAGATATACATATTTCTAAGCTGTGCATGACACCTTTACAAAAAAGATCAGGTCTTAGGAAGCAAAACTTCACAAACAAATACAGAGAAACTAACTACATTGCAACAAAATTATATTAAAGGACTGCTAAAAAATATTAAAAATCAACTGGAGACTAATGTCTTAACATTAAAACCTAAATTGTAAAAATGATAATCAATTTCTTTAAAGTTAAAAAAAAACACAGTGAGACAATGAGACAACATACCAAAATTTTAGGGATATATTCAAAGCAATCCTTAAGGGAAAAATTAATATCTCCTGACAACAACAACAACAACAACAAAAAGATGAATGAATTGAGAATGCAACTAAAAATGTTGGAAAACCAACTATTTAAAAAAATTGAACATCAAATTAGATTAAAAAAGAAAACTAAATTACCAGTATCAAAAATAAAAAAGGAGAATTCCCAACAAATGAAAAAAAATTATTAGAAACTTATTTCCAACTCATGTAAATAAAAGAAATTTGAATTAAATAAACAAATATTTACAAAAATACAAACTACCCCAACTAACAGAACAAAAGAATTTAAGCAATCTGATCTCTTTAAAAGAAATTGAACTCACCATACATGAATCTTCAAAGAAAAAAACCTCCAGCACTAGATGGTTTCACAATTGTATTTTATCAAAAATTCAAAAACCAATCCAATTAAAAACAAAATTTTTGGTAAAAAGTTAAAATAAGAAACTTTATTAAATGCCCTCTGTGGCACAGATATGAGCTTGATTCATAAACCAAGAAGAATTAAAATAGAAAAATTATAGAATAAATTCCCTACAGAACATAGACACAAGATTTTTAAAGAAAATATTATCAAAGAAGCTTAAAAAATAAAAACAATACTATAAACAGGTTAAATTAATACTAAAAGTATAGAGCATAACTTAGTAAAATAGTTAACTAAGCATATTAACAACAAAAATCAACCAATATGATTTGATTATATCTATAGATGCAGAAAAATATTTTGTAAAATACAACAAAAAAAGATAATGCCCATTTCTGTTTAAAAAAAAACAACAACAACTAGAAAACATAAGAATAAATGGGCTTTTCTTTGAAATGATTAGTATCATTATATCATCATCATATTTAAAACCATGACCTAACATTAAATGTAATAGAGATAAAATAGAACTTAATAAATTCAGAAATGAAATAAAAATGTTCACTGTCACTATTTGTATTTGCTATTGAACTAGAAATGCTGGCTATAGCAATAAGATAATAAGAAAAAGAAATTGAAGAAATATAAGTAAAGAAGAAAGAAAATTATCACTTTTTACAGAAGATATGATAGTATATATAAAGAATCCTAAAGAGTTAAGTTAAATTTTAATTGAAACAATAACTTCAGCAAACATACTTCACTATAAAATAAATCTACACTAATATCAGCATTTCTGTGTGATTCTAATAAAACCCAAAAAGAAAAGATAAAAAGAGAAATTCTGTGTAAAGTAATTAGAGAATGTATAAAATACTTAAGAGTCTATCTAACAAGATATATGCAAGAACCATATAAATACAACAATAAACCACTGTTTATAAAAATAAAGGCAGACCTAAATAAGTGAAAAAACAGTAATGTCTCATGAGTAGTACAAATTAATATAATAAAAATAACAACGGTATCTAAATTAATTTATTCATGCAATGCCAAGCTAATCAAATAGCAAAAGATTAAAAAACTAGAAAAAAATAACAAATTTCATATGAAAGCAAAAAGTCAAGAATCTCATGAAAGTATGAGGTAATGAAGCCTAATAGCCCCAGATCTCAAACTAAACTACAAAGCAGCAATTCTCAAAACAATTTGGTATTGCCTAGAGAAATCAACCAGTGGAAAAGAATAGGCACACATCATAGAGAAGCAAATGTATATACCAGCCCTTGTGTTCAATAAATACAAAGACCCAGCTAGTGGGTAAGAATTCACTCTTTGACAAAAACTTCTAGCATAATTAGAAAGAAGCATGGAAGAATTCAAATTAAGACCAACACTGTACACCTTATACCAAAATAAATTCCAAATGGAAACATGACCTAGAAATAAACATAAATTGTTTAAACATGGAGTAAAATTACTTCTTAAAACAGTGGATAGAAGAAAAATTCATGACTAAACAAAGAATAAAAGGATTATAAGAAGATAAAATTGACAATTCTGATTACATAAAACTTAAGAGGATTTGCATAAAGCCAATAAAACTAAGATTAGAAGAGAAAAAAATGAACTGATTAAAAAAATCTTTCCAGCAAATTTTTCTTATATAGATTTAATTTCCAAAATATTCAATGAACTGATTAGAATGTAGAAAAATAGAACAAATGATTCCCAATTGATAAATGTTCTAAGGACATGAATAGGCAGTTGTCAAAGGAAAAAAACCAGAGGCTATATATAACCATATAAAATGTTCCAATACACCCTCTTTCTCTTCTGCTACTGCCACCCTTTCTTTTCTAGGATCTTATTATTTTAGGTATGAATGATTGATAATGTTCTGCTGGTAGATCTCCCTGTTTCAGGTATCTTTTCACTTTAATCCAAACTGCATTCATCTGCCAAGGAGATTTTTCCTAAAGGGTGGATCTTACAATATCATCCCTACTACCATATAAATTTTAGGGGATCTCTATCACTGCCAGAATTAAGCACCAACTACTCTGGCTTTTAAAACCCTCCAAAACCTTACCCCTTCCAACCTTTCTAGTTTTCTTACTTCTTATATTCCTAAATATTTTATGTGATCCAGTGACACTAGCCTATCATTTCTCTACAGGTATATTTTCCAAGGTTGAAACTTTCTCCTTACTCATCCTTGCCTCCTAGTTTCCTTGACTTTTTTCAAATCTCAACTAAAATCCCACCTTACCTAAGAAGATTTTTCTAATTCCTCTTTATATTAGTTCATTCCCTCTGTTGATCTCTCCAATTTATTTCCAATATATCATTTGTACATGGTGATTTACGTATTGTCATTCCCATTCGAGTATAAACTCTTTGAAAACAGGTACTTTTACTTTTCTTCATATGGGTAGTGCTTAATTAGCACAATGCTTGGCACTTAGTAGTAGCCTAAAAATACTTGTTGATTGACGCTGTATTAGAGAAATTCAAATTATAGAAATTTTGAGATTCTACTTCATTTCTATCAGATTGACAAAGATGACTCCCCAAAAGGGAAATATTCAATGTTGGAGGAGTTTTGAAGAAATAGGCTCATTATATTGATACACTTCAGAAACCATTCAGAAAATCAATTGGCATTATACCTAAAAAAATAATACATTACATGCCTTTTGCCTGAGCTACATCAATGATTGATCTATACCCAAAAGAGTTCAAAAACATAGGAAATCTTTCCATTTGTACAAAAATATTCATAACAGCTCCCTTTGTAGTGGGGAAAAAAAACTGGAAATTAAAGGGCTATGCCCAACAACTCAGGAATTGCAGAATAAATGGAGATATATGTGATAAGAAATGAGAAAATAGATCATTTTAAAGAATCATGAAATAACTTAAATGAACTGAAAAAGAGTAATCAGAACTAGAAGAATAATTTCTACTATAACACCAATATTATAAAAATGAACAACTTTAAAGCCTTTTTATAAACTGATGAAGAATAAAATGAATAGAACCATGAGTGCAATTCATACAATAATAGCAATAATGTAAAACAAACTTTGAAAGATCATATGTATCCTGATCAATGTAATGACCATGTATGAGCTCAGAAGATCCCTGAGGAAACATACTACTTACCTCTTGATAGAAAGGGAATGATTTATGATATACAATGAGAAATATTTCTTTTTATATATGTTTACAAGAATTTACTTTAGTTTGCATATTTGTAATAATTTTTTTAAAAAATTTCCAATGGAGGGCTTAAAGGGAAAGAAAAAAGGTTTCTTTTTGTTGTTTTTGTTGTTGTTATTTTAATAGTTTGAGGAAAGGGACAAATATATGCATTTTCAGATGGCTGTCATTATAATGTTAGTTTTGCTTAATGCTTTTGCTTTGTTACAAGAGATCTCTCATAGGTTTGGGGGGAGGTAGGATTTGAAAATGTTTATAATATAAAAACATGGTCAATAAAATAAAATGTTAATAATAAACAACAAGGACCTCTGTCTTAGGGGAAGCATAATACCTATCTTCAAGTATTTGAAGGACTCTCTCATAGAAAAGGGATTTGACTGCTTCTATTTGGGCCCAAGTAGCAAAGAGGGAACATTAATCTTTTTCCAAAAATTAAAAAAATTATAATAACCATTGAGGAATCCAAATTGTCCCTAAATGAAAAAGCTTTGAAAGCTGGTGGGACTCTTCCTCACCAAAAGTCTTTGAGCAAAGGCTGGACAGCCACTTGTTGGATACATTGTACAAAAATCTTGTTCAGATCTGAGATTGGTCTAAACAACCTCCAAGGTCATTTCCAACTATGAGATAAATAATCAAAATGGCTCCATAAAAAGAGTTCTGGAATACAAAAACATCTGTGCTCAATTGTAGCCTTCTTGTGGGGGATGGACAAAAATAACAACGTAAAAAATGAACAACAGAAATTAAAAGAAAATTTACAAGGAAGCAAAGAAAAATGGACAGTTTTGGAAATAATGTACGGTATTTATTACACAGGTTTTCTTGAAATGGAAATTTGTTACTTTGTGTTTTGAATTCTATCTTATGTTTTAATATGTATATGGCAATGTTTCCCCCCTCTTTTCTTATTTGGTATTTAAATTCAAAATTAAAAAAAAAAAAAAAAGAAAGAAAAGGAAGACCTTTGAACTTAGAGTCAGAGAATCTGGGCTTGAATTGTAGCTTTGCTACTATAAAATAAGAAGACTGGGCTAGGCAGGCTCTAAGGTCCCTCCTGGCACTAAATACATGATTCCATGATTCTGAATACTGATACTATGAATTGGAATTTAATCCAAATGTAATTGAGTTGGAATTGAATTGTATGAGAAGAAAAATAGAATGGAACTGGAAATGAATTGTATGAGAATTGAAATAGAATGTAATTAAAAATGAATTGTATTGAATGGATTTAAATCAAAAGAAGAAAGGGGAGGCAACTAGATTGCACAGTGGATAGAACCCTGGGCCCTGGAATTAGGAAGACCTGAGTTCGAATCTGACCTTGCACTCCTGACTAACTGTATGATCCTGGATAAGTCATTTAACCTCAATTGCCCCACCAAAAAAAAGAAAGGAAGGGTGATCTTTAACCACTATTAAATCTTGCTTAACTATTTTTAAACTTGCCTAGGTGAAGAATGATTCACATAAATGACCAGAGTAAAACTTTCCCCAAATAGAGTTTTCTAGAAATAGGGGAGACAACACAGGCCTAGACATCTAGATTACAGGCATTTAATCACAGATTGTTAGGGCCATATGTGGCTTTCAAACATAAAGCATAGAATGTCCCAACTAGAAACCTGCTAAAGCCCAGAAAAGGAAACAAAGCAATAATATTCCTCACTCTAATAATGTGTCCATTGGAACCAGATGGAAAATATAATCCAAATTTAGGTACTGACCCACTTTGGCAATTCCTATGGTCATCAATGAGGCTCCTGCAATCTGGGGCCATGATATTAGCTCAGGTTTTGATCATGGGTTAAGGTTTCACAAAAACTTTGCTTCCTCTCTTCCTATGATATATTTAGATCAAGTAATATTATCCCCTTTGTACATTGGGAAACATGCTTCAAGTCATCCGGATGCAGAACTCTAGTCCAGGTTTTGTAATCCCCACACTGGTACTTTTTCTACTAAATAGAACTTTTATAATCTTGTTCTCATTTTTGAACCAAACAGACATCCCATCTTTCTTCAGAAAGTCATCACTAAGCTCCTGGACAGAGAACTCTTTGTTTTCTACCATCATCACATAATTGTTTTCTTTGGTTTAATTGAAGTGCTGCAATGCTTTGGGTTGATTGATTGACTGAAAACACAAAACATTTCAGTTATACAACAGACATCTCCAGGCAGCATGGGGACATTGAACAGACTGGCGCACCTTAGTCCATTCAGGCATTCATTTTCTCATTCATTCATTGATCCACTCCCACATTCATTTACTCACTCACTTCATCAAAGCTGTTTGAGCTCAGAGAAGGGAGAAATCAGACTGGGTTGAGTGGTCAGGGGGGACAGAGCTCCACGCTCAGTGTTCCAGGGCAGATCTGTTTTTTTGGCAGGGCTTTGAAGGAAGGGTAGGGAAAATTTACATGGTAAATAAAGATTTACAGCAAGCAAAGGGGAAAGGAAAATACATTCCAAGTGGAGGGAACAAGTTAAATAAAAGATAAGAGAAGACCATGAGGATGGATGGATTTGAAGCACTTTGAGGAAACCAGTCTTATTGGAATAGGTTTGTATTGGGCAGAATAAGGGACTCCTTGAGAACAGGGACCACATTTTACCTCATATCTTCATGTACCCAGCAAAGGGTCCTGTGCATAGTAAGTACTTAAAAAATGTCCCACAAATAAATGAGAATATTGAGCAAGTAATTGGTTAAAGAACAAATGAATGAAGAATATATCACATACTCTAGGTCTTCCTCCCTCTCAATGGCAAGCAGGCTTCTGAGAGGCTTGCTACCACATCTACATTATGGTTTAAAGAATCCTGAAGTGGGGATAGAGGCCTAATGCTACAGCTCATCAGCCCGCAACAGTATGTTTCCTTCCAATCGATTATCAATTGGTATAAGTCAGTCAAATTTAATGAGCTCTGAGAAAGCATCTTTACTAAAATGGCATGGTAAAAATAGCTGATATAAAGCACCACAATAAAAGTCTCTAACACACTCTTTAACTAGAGTTCAGGAAAATTTGAATTCATGTTTATTGAACATATGGCAAAGTGGGGATAACTCAAATTCAACCTTAGACACCTACTAGCTATGTGATGCTGGGCTAGTCATTTAATTTCTATTTACCCCTAGTTTCCTCAAATGTAAAATGGGGATAAAAATAGCACCTACCTCCCAGGGTAGTAAGGATCAAAAGAGAAAATGTTTTAAAATGCTTAGCAAGGACCTGACATACAGGAGGTAGTTAATGAAAGCTTGTTTTCTTCCCTTTCTGCTTCCCCTAAATTAGTCCATCTAGGTCAAAGTGAACTCAAATTTTCTCAGCTCTGCCTCATGGTGCTTTGGTTCACAATAGCTGGTGTTATAGGAGTATGGATCTCCTCAGTTCTGCAGGCCTACTGGTCCACACTAGGGAGGTTTCATGAGGGTATGAAAAGGAAGGGAAAGACAAAGTAGAATGGATTTACTGGGAATAGACCTGGGCCATGTTGTTAGTAATTAGTAAAACTGGAGATCCCAAAAGAGCATTTTCCAGTCTTAACTAATATTCTATCAAACACTTCAATACAGACAATTTTTGGCAATTTTGGGAAATAGTAAAAAAAAAATAGCAAAAACAAAAACAAACAAACAAACAAACAAACAAACAAACAGACATAGAGAGAATAAAAATATGGAGAGTACCCAAATGTTACAGTATTTTTCTCCTACCTCTCCCTTTGAAGTTTCTTCATAATCTGCTTTCAACTTTCCTAAAGCCAGGTCTAGCAAATAAGAAGGTGATCCATGACACTAAAATTGCATAAAATGGTGCACTTTGTGCAGAGCACCAACAACCCTTATTCTAGGGGAGCCTGCTTTAACTTACTCTCTTAAATTTCTCAACTAAGATTGAAATAGTATTCTACCTAGTTTTCCAGGCTCTGGTCTCTCTTCCTCCAATCCATCCTTTATATATAGTCAGTTACCTTTCTAATGAACAGGTATGACCATAAACCCCTCCCCTGATCAAAAACCTTCAATGGATTCCTAATGCCTGTAGGATAAAATCTCATTTTTTTCTTCTCCATATTACTTTAATGTTCCCCAGGTTCTAATTAGAACATGCCTTTTGAATTTTGTCTTGTATTATTCCACTTGGCTATAGTGCATTCCAGCCAAATCAATTGATGCTGCTTATGCATTTCTCCCTCTACACTTTTGCTTCTACCATTCTCTTTGCCTATCATGTGTCTTTCCTTACCCCATGGGTATTAATCTGTCCCTGCTAAAACCTTCTCCATTCATTATAGGGTTAGAGGTAGAAGATTCACTGAAGATCATCTATTCTAGAAGTATCAAACATGTGGTCCATGAATCTTCTGCAGCCCACAAATCTTCCAAGGGTGGACCATACCAGATGAAAATATAATTTCAAAATAATTTAGTGAAATAAATAAAAATACCACAAAAGATAAGTGGCATCACATTTTAAAATTAAAACACTATGCATCCCCCAGGGATTCTTTTGTGTGGATTAGTGGACCCCATTGCTATTTTAGTCTCATACCAATGATCTATTCTAATCCTCTTATTGGCTAAGAAAACTGAACCTAGGAAAGGTAGGGGATTTGCTCAAGATCATAGAGATGGGATGTAACAGAGTCAGGATCTGAACCTAGATCCTCTCCCTCAAAAGCTAGAATTTATTGTTTTTGGTTCCATTATTACCATCTCCAGCACCTTCCCTGATTTCACACCTCATCTCCATAGGAAAGTAATCTCTTTCACATTCAGTAGACAACTTGATGGTGCTGTGGACAGAATATTGGGTCTAAAGTTAGGAAAACTTAGTTTAAATTCAGCTTGGGCCACTTACTAGGTATGACACTGTGCAAGTCATTGAGTCATTTATTGTCTACCTTAGTTCCCTACACTATATAATGGAGATAATATGAACACCTACCTCCCAGGGTTATTATGAGAATCAAGTGAAATCATATTAATAAAACATTTAGCAAAGCACCTGGCAAACAATAGACACTTACTACATATATGTTCTTTTCCCTAGTAGAAGCAGGGAAGAAGGATTGAGTCCAAGATTCCTGATTCTTTCTTTCTACAGATAAACTGGGGTCTGGAAAACCAGAAAACCCTACAGAGCCTTTTTCCCACTCAATAAGAGTGCTTTCAACAAAGGTTTTGGTTAGTTTTAAATCAGGGTAAAAAGAGAAGAAATAAAACAAAAGGCAGAGACAGAGAAAGAACGTATTAGCTGGAAAACCTCAATGTTACCACTATTATGGATTTAATCACATCCCCCTTAAACTATATCAATGGTATCTATCTTTTCTCTGTTTTTACCAGATTCTGAGCACTCTGAAAACAAGAATGAAATATCATTCATTTCTCACTTCTTTATAAGGATAAAAAAAAGACCTTATATAAAGAAGAGTTCAAGTAATATTTGTTGCATTGAATTGAAATGCATAGTTTATCATCTCACCAATTGTCATGTTGTTCAGACCAAAATCCAAACCTTGAAGGGTTTGTGGAGAACTTCAACTCTGAGTCCCCACTTTCTGTTGTTACACAGGTGCTCAGGAAGCTGGATTGACACAGCTAAGTGACACTATCAGACTGGGATTAGGAAGAACAGAATTCAAAACTAGGCTCAGAAGTTTCCTAGCTGTGTGACATTGGGTAAGTCAATTAACCTCTGTCTGCCTCAGATTCTTCATACATAAACTAGAGATTAGAGACCAGTTTCCTTTTCAGGACAGTGTAGAAGAAAGAAGGGAAAAACCATGTATTTGAGTTTTGATTTTGCCACATATTAACTCCATGAGCATGGGAAAATTAAACCATCTTTCTAGGCTTCAGAGATATTCTTATCTGTAAAAGAGAAAGCAGAATCCTTGCCCTGCTTCCTCACAGATTTGGTATCAGAATGGAATGGAAGAATCAAATGAGAAACACTTTGTAACCTTGAAAAGCTATATAAATGTGAATTATTATCCTGGTACAGGGTAGCTGCTTAATAAAGGTTAGTTCAGTACAATTGCCACAGATAAAGGTTTAAGGTAGTCTTTTATGACATTTCCTTAAGGGGGTAGGGGAGGTGGAAAGAACTCCCAGCTTTGCCCATGAATCACCATAGTAGAAGATTCCTCCATATCATCTCTCTTCATAATGAGTTAGCAATTTGATGAATCAACCATTCTAAATGACCTTAATAGAATTTCAAAGGCTAGACAAAGGGAGGTCAAACTATATGTGGTATATGTGGAATAAAGCTGGATATCATATTGTAAAAAGATCATTCACAAACCAAAGAATATCAGAAAGAGAATGATTAAAGGTGGTAAAGAGAACTGGAAACAATATAGATCAAACAGGAAGAAGGCTTGAGGAGCTTATGATAGCTGTCTTCCAATGTGTTCATGGTTGTTCATGAGGAAGAGGGATTCTACTTCTTCTGCTTGGCTCCAGAAAGCAGAGCTAGAACAAATTAGAAAGAAATTATGGGGATATTAATTTCAATCCTCAGTCATCCTTGAAGTTGAGCCTAAGAATTAAGCAATTTGCTTTGCCCTGTAAGGAGTAAGCACAGCTGAGTCAAAGAGCAATTCTTCCTTGATCAACACTATGCCCCATCAGCAAACTTGATCTCCCCAGGGACAGAGCATCTGCAGGTCTAGAATTGTGAATTACATTGGCCTCCGTGCATGTTACCTATATATGTGCTCAGAGATGTTAAATTCATACTTATTTTTCTTCCTCTACCATGAATTTTGTATCTAGTTTTGAAAGAATACACCCCCAACATATGGGTAAAATGCTTTAAATCTCTATATTTATCATTTGAGTATATGCCTTTGCTCAAAAACAAACAATAAAACAATAAACAAAAACTAATGTCTGATTGAGGAAATATACATAGCTGGGGCTAGTGGACCTGTGTTCAATCCAAGGTATTATTATCCTTTGAACCCTGAAAGCAATAGCAACTATCCATCTGGAAACCACACCTGACAAGGACAGTGTAGAATGGGAAAGTAAGCCCAGAGTGAGTCTTATAATGTATGATATAATAAATATAAAGGGAATAAACACAAATAAATACAAAAGTCTTAGAAGCACAGATGAAACTTCCTGATCCTAATCTTCTTTATATGTAGGGCATTTTCCCCATTAGGAAATGTTTTTTGATGTTGGTATTTCAAAAATATACCATTGAATTATTGCATTATTAGCTGGTTTGTTTTTTGGCTTGAGGTTTTTTTTTAACAAGGAATTATATGGCTTTGAATAAGTCAATACTACCCACTCCCCTCTTTTCTGAATTACAGTTTCCTATTAAAAAAAAAAAAAAAAAAAAAAAAAAAAAAAGATTGGATGGTCTCTGAAGTTCCTTCCATCAACAACACTCTTATGTTCCAAATTCATAGGTGCCTTCCAGTTCTCACCTATATCCCAGGTTTTTTTTCATGATTCTACCCTATAACTGCACAAAAAAGCTGCCATGAGAAATATATGCTATGGAATTTTGTGTACCATTCCTGTTCCTTTGACTGCCTATTATAGTCATCATTGTTAACCATCAGACAGTAAGGGAGAAAAAAAATGGCATTTCTCTAGATTTACTGCCTCAATCAAGGGCCAAAAATGGGAGAAGAAAGAAAGATGTTTGGGATTCTGGCATCTCTTGTGGGCTTTGCTGCAGTGCTCCCAGAATGAATTCATTCAGCCCCTCCAAAGGCAGTCTGATCTATCTTAGATGACAGATCTGCAGAGAAAGATTTTCATCCAATCTGGCCTGACTAGACCTTCTGTCATTTAATCCGACAGACAACAATGAAGACAAAAATTAGCAATAGTAGAAAATTACACTGTTCTAGTCTTGGATCTGCCACTAAGTCACTATGTGACCTTCAACAAGGATATATCACTTTTTGAGCTTTAGTTTTTCATCTGTAAAATTATGGTTTGTACTAGATAATTTTTAAGGTCCCTTCTAGCTCTCTGATTTTAAGAGTCTATAAGAAAGGCTTCCTATACATCAACATAAAAGCTTTTCATATTTTCATCAGCACTTTTTTGTAGTAGCAAACAACTAGAAATCAAAAAAAGATACCAATCAATTGGGGAACAGTGGTATATGAACCTAATGAAAACTTGTGCTGTAAAAATCAACAAATGTGATGAAGATAGGGAAGATGAAAATACTTACCAGTAATTGATGCAAAGTGAAAAGCTAGAGAAACAATAGATATAATGACTACAACAATGTAAATGGAAATTTTAACTATCAAAAAATAATTTAAAGAATTATAAAGACCAATATTAGCCCAAAGAAAAGATAGGAAAATCTTTTAGCATAGGAAAAACATATTTAAAAAGATGGAAATCTTCTCCTGATGTTTTGCAGAGGTAAAAGGGGGGTGGGATTGTGGGTATGGAACTTTGAAAATAATGTCAGATTTTTGTTTTGATGTATTAATTGAGTTGATTTTTTGATATATTGATTGAAAATTATTTTTTCTTTGACCTCTTCCTTTTTTAAATCTTTGTGATTGAGAGAGCTTCCTATGAGATTGGAAAAAACAGAGGGAAGGATACAGGAGATAAATCTAGGTATATAAAAACAAAAGCTATTTTTAGATAAATGTTTTTAAATGAAGAAGGATGAGGATGAAGAAAACTTTTTAAAAAGGAAACTATGATTTAGAACTTCTAAGAATTAAGAATGCTATAGTTTTAAGAGCCTATGTATAAGTTTAAATTTCTAAAATTTCAAGATTTTACTAAATTGAGAAATTCTGATTTTAAAATTCTGGATTATAATTATATGACAAACTCCACATTCTACTTGTGCTCTATCTCCTACCTCCATGATTTTGCAATTATCTCACATGCTTAGGATTCTCTCTTTCCTGATCTCTACCTCTTGGAATCATTGGCTTTTTTCAAAACTAAGCTCAACGGGGGCAGCTGGGTGGTACAGTGGATAGAGCACCAGCCTTGAATTCAGGAGGACCAGAGTTCAAATCTCATCTCAGACACTTAACACTTCCTAGCTGTGTGACCCTGGGCAAGTCACTTAATCCCAGCCTCAAAAACAAACAAACAAAACAAAAAACAAAAACAAAAAACAAAAAACAAAAAAAAAAAAAAAAAACTAAGCTCAACCTTCTATAGGAAACCTTTCTCAGTCTTTCTTAATCTTTAATGGTTTCCCTCTGAGGCAATTTATTTTGCCTCTGAGTCCTTTGTACATCATCATTTGTAACTTGTCTCCTTCCTTCAGAACAGGGACTGGGCTTTTTTGTTTGTTACTTTTGTCTTTCTTTGTATCTTCAGCACTTAGCACAGTGCCTGGCCATAGTTAGGTGCTTAATGCATACTAGTTGATTGATCCCTAAACTTTGATCCCAACAGGGGATCTGACTGTAGCAGGTCAGAGAACCATCACTTTTTTATTCAATCAATCAATTAGTATTATTTACAAAAAGCATGAAATAATTGCTATCTTAGAGAAGCTTGCATTCTAATAGGGGCAGCAAGGGCATATACAAATCTGATCAGAATAAATATATGGAAAATAAATGCAAATTGGTAAAGTATAAAGCTGTTTAGAAAGGAGGGCACTAATAAATAAGGACATAGAAAAACATAATGCTTTAGTTGTGAAGGAGAAGAAAGAGAAAGAAAGTGAGAAAGGCATTTGGAGAGGTCCATAAAAAGGCACAAGAAATGGGAAATGAACTGTCACATATGGGAGGAGAAGACAAGTGCAGGAGAGTAACATTCAATGAAGACGGAAAGATAGGATGTGTTCAGATTGACAAAGGTTTTTAAAGATTAAGAAAGGATATTATATCTTATCTGGAAGAAAGAGGGAGCTACTGGAGTTGATTGAGAAGGGGAGCAATATGATCAGATCTGCATTTTAAAAGCAATGTTTATAACAGGATGTAGTCGGAAAAGGCAAAGCATGGAAATCACTGAGATGCTATGGCAATAATCTAGGTGAGAGATGATGAACTAAAGCAGTAGCTGTGTAACTTGAGGAAAAGAGTTGGATGCAGGAAATATAATAAAGAATAGAAATGGCTAGATTTAGCAAATGAATGGATTTTTAGAAGAGGGAGAGTAAGAAATTGAGGATAACACCAAAGTTATGAAGGCAGGATACTGAAAAAATAGTGATGACTTCAATAGAAATTAGGAAATTTGGAAAAAGAGTGGGTTGGGAGAGGGCAAATAATGAGTTCTATTTAAGATATGTAGAATTTGAAATTTCTATAGTATATATTCAGTATGAAATACTCAATAGGCAATTACTATTTTGGGATTGATGCCCAAAAGAGAGAATGGGACCACATAGTGGTATTAAGATAAGAGATGAGAATTCAATCTACAAGTGCTGATGAGACCACTGAGAAAGTGCTTAGAGAGAGAAGTAGGAGATGTAGGAGAGAGCCTTAGTGGAACATCCATAGTTAGCTGATAGTAAGCTGACTGATGAGCCAACAAAGGAAACTAACCTATATATCAATTCTAGAAACTATGCCCCTATTAATGAAATCCATACACACTTTAGCTTTGATGGCACTTCATGTTGAATTTTTGAAGTCTACTGAAATCCTTTGACCTTTTTTCAGGGGGAAAAATATCTACTCTTTAATCATAGTTCTAATATCATTGTGAAGCTAAATTTAAGACTTTGTGTTTCTCATTACTAAATTTTCTAATTTTCTAATTTTATTTAAACCTACATTCAAGTCTGTCAAGATTTTGGGAGGATCTTAGAAAAGTGAAGAATTATGTGTTAGGTGCTCTTCATAAGCTTGTTTTTACAAATGCTATTTTATTTGGTCCTCAGAACAACCCTGCAAAGTAGGTTCTGTTATAATACCCATTTTACAGATGAGGAAACTGAGGCAGAAAAGTTAAGTGACTGTTCAAGGTCATAGCTAATAAGTGTTGAAGGACAAATTTGAAATCAGCTCCAGAGCTCCATCCACTGCTATTTCATGTCATCCAACATGTTAGCTATCCCTCCAAGTTTTATGTCATTGATAAACAAGCTGTTTCTGTGTCATTAGCAAAGAATGTTAAGACCAAGAACTGATCCCTGGGATCACAGACCTTCTAAGTTGACATGGAACAAATAATGAGCACTCTTTGAGTCCTAGCCATCTAATCATTTGTGAATATATATTACTAACTACTATCTTTCATTTTCAAATAGAACCCCATGACATCACAAAGTGATTAGTCAGAGTTGCATTTCTGACCAAGCTCTAAGCACTCCAAGGCTTCTGCTTTGGCCACTTCCATAGCTGCTGAAACAAATTGTTCTCATTGCCCATTCCACTAGAGGAAGTCTTCCCATTCTTGGGGTAGACACCCCCAACTCATCAATGGCTTTGCCACCTTTCAGTTACCCTATACTATTGCTAAAATTCATGCCTTTCTACCTTATGCACAAAGACAGTGTGAAAAAAAATTGTTAAAAGCTTTGCTGAAATTTAAGCATACTATAGCTACAGCATCCCCTTGATCTACCATCTATTTACTCTGTCAAAGGAAATGAGATTAATCTCATATAACCTGTATTTGTTGAAGCCATGCTGGCTTTTAGTGATTTAGCTTCCCTTTCTAAGTGCTCACAAACAATTTCCTTAATAATGTTTTCTAGAAATTTGCTGGGAATAGAAGTTAATTTTCTTACTCTACAGTTTACTGACTCTTTCCTTTTTTTGAAAATTGAAACATTCGTCCTTCTCTAGTATTCCTGAATCCCTCAGAGTCTTTGTAATAGCCTGACTTTTACTATCTCTTATTCAATTGCACAACAATTTGTCATTGTTCAATCATTTCATGTTCGACTCTTCATGACTTCATTTGGGATTTTCTTGGAAAAGATACTACTTTGTTGTTTCTTTCTCCAGCTTATTTTACAAATGAAAAATGAGGAGAACAGGATGAAATCACTTGCCCAAGATGACATCTTTGTTTCTAAGACCAGATTTGAACTCAGGAAAATGAGTATTCCTAACTTCAGGCCTGATATAGGTATAGAACCAAAGCATCCTTTTATATCCATCCTCAGCTACTTACCTATGTTTATGTCTTATATACTTTGTTTTTTTTTTTATTCTGAGTTTGTCAATATGTTTCCAGGCTGGATTCTTTAAGGAGTTTTCTTTTTTCCTCATCAGAATCAACTGTCTCCAATCCTCCTTGGACTCATTCTAGTCATTCTGATCTATGTCTTTCCATGAACCCAAATGGCTCCAAAGAAGAAAGTGAGGTTAGTAACTTTGTACACTCCTCCCTCACTTAAATCCAATTCACTTTCATGGCATGGCATCACCTCTATGTTGTCATGGATCTTTTCAATGATGAAGAATAAACAACAACCCCTATAAAATTGTTGGTCATAGTGTTCTGCCTTCCTTCTTAAAACGTCCTTTTCCAAAAAACTTTTTTTTTCATTTAAGTCCTTGAAATTGGATCTGAAAAATTCCAGGCAAATGTTTTTACCAAACTTTGTTGAGTATAATTCATTACTATCTGGGAGTTAATTGTGTTTTTCATATTTTAAACCAGGAGACAGAAATCAAAATCCCATTCTCAGATACCTTAATCTCTTCTAGCTGCCCACTTGCGGTTAACTACCATGATCTTCTAAATCTAATACCTTCAAATGAAAGGAATGATTTTTTTAAATGCCACCTGTGAACCCAGGTGTTCAGTTTTCTGCCCAGGACCTGATAATCCTTAGCAATAATTTCCAGGTATCTTCTGATGATATTATTTGTCTCCACATGAATTACCAGCAGCATAATAGTGGTCATGACAAGTGATAATTCTTTTAGACTCTCTGTTATGTCTCATTAGATTTCCCTGCTCTCATCCTTCAAGATTTTTCTTCTGTGAAGTCTATGAGACTCTATGAAGTCTCCTTGCTTATAAGTTTCTTTCTAAAGTCTCTAAATTCCTGTATCATTACTCTCATCAAGACATTTCCTTACTTAAGAACATTCAGTGGATCCTACTGAATACAGGATCAAGAACAAATTCCTTTATCTGGTATGTAAGACTTCCTACAATCTGGTTCCTACTTATTTTTATGGTCTTGGCTTATGTTACATCTCCATTATGTACTTTATGCTACAGACAAACTGAACTAGTCATTTTTCCCAAACATGTCACCATGCTTTCTCCTCAGTATCTTCACTCATAGTTCACTATGTCCATAAGAGGTAATAGGTTGTAACCCCAAATATCCCTCCCCCTACCAATCTCCTCTTATGAAGAAAGGACTTTTCAGTAACTTTCATATGTTAGTTTGGGTATTTGTGGTATATATGATGGGATTTTAAGTTACTCTTTAGAAAAGGGGAAAATGATGAATTGGACACCAAGAAAATTGGGTAGAAATTATGGTTCTTATTAGTAAGCAAACTAAATTAAATTATCTGTAGATTTGGAACAAAGAACACTATATCTTTTGTCAATCTTTATACCAAGGCTTTCTTTTTTATTTTATTCACTTAGCTTGCCTTCTCTCCACCTTTACAACATAAGCTATCTTTTCTTAGTAAGAAAATAGAGTGGAGAGAGTGAAGTTAACTCCTTTGCCAAAATCAAGAGAGCCAAGAAAATGCTACCTCCCCCAGAAAGAGTAGGACAAATCCAGTAGTAATAATATATAGCTAATTCTTAAGTGATATGAAAGTTATGTCTTATATGTACAAAAATATGTACAGCAGCTTTCTTCTTAGGGCAAAGAATTGGAACTTGAGAAAATGCCCATCAATTGGGGAATGGTTGAGTAACTTGTGCTATATGATTATGATGGAATATTATTGCTCAATGGGAAATGATGAGCAGGAAGCTCTCTGAAAAAAAAAAAAAACAAAAAACCAAAACACAAACTCAAGCAAAGTGAAATGTACCATGTACAAAGTAATAATGTTGTAGGATGATCAAGTGGGAATGACTCCTATTCTTAACAATATAATGATATAATACTACTCTTAAGGACTTATGATGAAAAATATTATTTATACCTAGAGAAAGAACTGAATACAGATTGAAGCATAATCTTTTTTTAATTTTATTTTTCTTGAAGTTTTTTTGGGGGTGGGGAAGGAAAATCTATATTTTTTTTTTCCCAATGTGACTTTCATGGAAATGTTTTGCATAATTTCACATGTGCCTATTTTTTTTTGGAAGATGCTGCTAGATTTTATCTTTTTAATTAGTTGTTTTATTTTTCTGGTTATATATGTATATTAACTTCTTTAAATATACATTTCCTCATGAAATATGTTGGGAAGGAAAAATGAGAACAAAAGGGAAAAACCACAAGGAAAATAAAAAACAGAAAAAAGTGGACATAGCATGTGTTGATTTACATTCAATCGCCATAGTTTTCTTTCTGGGTGTAGATGGTATTTTCTATCACCTTGGATCACTGAACTACTGAGAAGAACTAAGTCTTTCATAATTGATCATCACATAATCTTGCTGTTATTGTGTACACAGTATTCTTGAGTTTCACTCAGCATCAATCCCATAAATCTTTCTAGGCCTTTCTAAAATCACTTTGTTCATCATGTTTTAAAGAACAACAATATTCCATTACTTTCATATACCATAACTTATTCAGCTATTCCCCAAATGATGGGCATCGACTTATTTTCCAATTTTTTGCTACCACAAAAAGAACTGCTACAAACCTTTTGACACATACAGGTCATTTTCCCCTCCTTTTTTGATTTCCTTGGAGTACAGACCCAGTGGTGGCACTTCTGGTTCACAGGGTATGCACAGTTTTATGGCTTTTTGGGCATAATTCCAATTTGTTCTCCAGAATGGTAGGAAACAGTTCACAACTCCACCAACAATGCATCAGTGTCCCAGTTTTCTCACATTCCCTTCAACATTTATCATTATCTTTTTCTGTCATCTTAGTCAATCTAAGAGATGTGAGTTACTACTTCAGTTGTTTTATTTTGCATTTCTCTACTCAGTAGTGATACAAAGCACTTTTTCATATGACTAAAGATAGCTTTAATTTCATCACCTGAAAATTGTCTAAAATTGTTCTTTGACCATTTATAAATTGGGGAATGACTTGTTATTCTTATACATTTGACAGAGTTCTTTATAGATTTTAGAAATGAGGTCTTTGTCAAAAATACTGGCTATAAATTTTTTTCACAGCTTTGCACTTCCTTTTTAATCTTGTTTGTGCAAAAAAAATTTTAATTTAATGTAATCAAAGTTGTTTATTTTGCATTTCATAATGTTCTCTAGTTCTTCTTTGGTCATAAATGTCTCCCTTCTCCAAAGATCTGATAAGTAGACTATCCCTTGCTCTTCTAATTTGTGTATAATATTACCCTTTATACCCAAATCATGTACCCATTTTGACCTTATTTTGGTATGGAGTGTGAGGTGTAAGTCTGTGCCAAGTTTCTGACATATTATTTTCCATATTTCCCAAAAATTTTTCTCAAATAGGGAGTTCTTATCCCAGAAGCTGGAGTTTGAGTATTTATCAAATATTAGATTACTATAGTCCTTGATTATCATGTCATGTATATCTAAGCTATTCCACTGATCTATCACTCTATTTCTTAGCAAGTACCAAATGATTTTGATAACTATTGCTTTATAATAGAGCTTTAGGTCTGGTATTGTAAGGCCACTATTCTTTGCATATTCTTTCATTAATTCCTTTGATATTCTAGCCTTTTTCCTCTTTCAGATGAATTTTGTTATTATTTTTTCTAGCTCTATAAAATAATGATTTGGCAATTTGATTGGTATGACATTGAACAAGATTTTATTTAGATAATATAATTTAGATAAAATTGTCATTTTTATTATATTAGCTTGGTCCACCCATGAGCAATTAATATTCTTCCAGTTGTTTAAATCTGACTTTGTGTGAGAATAGTTTTATAATCATGTTCATATAGTTCCTGAGTTTGTCTTGGCAGGTAAAGATCCAAATATTTTATTTTGTCTACAGTTATTTTAAATGGGATTTTTCTTCCTATATAGTTAAAAAGATCTCTTTTAAAATTTCTATTTCTTTAAGGGGGTGGGAGTGGGGAAGAAGGGAGAGACTGGAACTCAAAGCTTTAAAGACAAATGCAAAAAAATGTTTCACATATAACTGAGGAAAATTAAAATGTTTTTAAAATAAACAAGAAAAAAAAGTTACACGTCTTAGAAATAATAAGAATTGAAAACTGAAATTCAACTGGAGTGCACCATTTCTTTGTAGACATACATAATAATCAGCAATCATAGATGCACATTAAAATCCATGAAGGGTTCTGTGTTTTTCATATTATAAATCACATTCTACAAGCTCTCTGGAGCATGCCAGAGACAGAGATATCCATTTGTAATTATGACTCAGAAGACAAGACAATTGAACTTTGAGAACAGGGATTCACAGATGCTGTCAGTAGCATAAACACTGCTCTACTCCAGGTCTATTTTTAAGCAATATAAAAAATTCAAAGAAACCTAGAATTCTAGGCTAGTATTCCCAAAACTGGACCATATTCCATAACTACAAGGTTGATTGAATTGGAAGCAGAGAAAATAAGAAGGCCAGATGAGACTACTTTATGGTAGAGCAATGTATCTCGAAGGAATCTGGTTACCTAGGTATCTTTAATAATATAATAGCTAGATAGCATTTCTATAACACTTTAACAACCACAGAGTACTTCATAAAATTATCTCATTTTATCTTTACAACAACTCAAGTAGGCACATTTTATAATTATCCTCATTTTAGAGAGGAGGAAACTAAAGTACTAAAGTAGAAAGAGATTAAATGTCTTGGCCAGAGTCACATAGCTAGAAGGTATCCAAGGTGGCATTTGAACTCAAGCCTTCCTTACTCCAGGCCCTGAAACTCAGCATTTAGTCCACTGAACCCCCAGCTACTTCTATATTAAATGTTTATTATGTGCCAGGCACTGTGCTAAGCACATGGGTATATAAAAGATAAGATAATGCCTGCTCTCAAAAGCTCTTATTATAGAATGGAAAGAGAATACCTAATAAGAGCTAGAAAGAGGAGAAAGCAGCATCAAAATTTAGAGTTTAAGGTTGGTAAATGATGTGGAACATTGATTCTAGGGCAAAAGTTGTGATTCCATGTAGGACTTGATGGACGAATAGGATGTATGAAAGCCCCAGCTGGGAGGGATAACCTTGTAAGCATAAGTAGAAGAAATAGAAAAGAAAAAATCTAGCAAAATCTAAGTGACAAGGTAATTTTATCTGTTTTTTTTTTCCAAATAAGAGACTCAGGATGCAACAAATATTTCTGCATCCATTTTTTTCAAGGTCTGAAGTTAAAAAGTTATGTCAGAATTAGAAAGAAACTTAAAATATAGAATTTCATAATTGGCAATGACATTAGAAAATAAAACATGGATTATTAGAGTTCAAAGAGCTTTAAAACATTAAATAATTTTAGAGATGAAATGGGCCTTAGATCACACAATATATAATGGTAGAAACAGAAAAGATTTTAGAACTTAGAATATAAAATCCTGTGCCAGAAAGGACCCAACAACATGTAATTTTAGATATTAGAGTATATACAAATGTTGGGCATGAAGAGAACCTTAGGACTTAGAACACAGTGACAGAGATGGAAATGACATTATAGTCTAGAAGGATGCCAGAACTGAAAGGGACATTAGAATCTAAACTGTCAGAACTGGAAGAAACTTTTGAATGCAGAAAGTAGAGGTACAGAAACTTAGGAAAGAGCAGAAAGGAAGGATTGTTAAGGCTGGAAGGGACATTTGAATACAAGATTTTAGGACATAGGACATAGAATGAAGAATGATAAAAATAGAGGAAACTGATATGATTTAACTCATTTCTCTTATACTACAAATGAGAAAACTGAGTTCCAAAGAGGATAAAGGACTTGGTCACAATCTCCTAGTGAGTCTGTAGGCAGGACGGACTAGAACCCAGATATGCAGTCTCTTGGGCCAATGTTCTTGACACAACACTGACCATCCCTACCATGTTCCCTGGGTTGAAGTGGGTGAAAGATAGAAACATGGAGAAGAGCCAAAAGGGGAGAAAATTTGGGAAAGGGGGCCAAAGGGAGAGGAAGTGGAAATTTTATGGAAGGAGCACCCTGCCGGGGCTGTGCATGGTTCTGAAAGCTAGTAATAGGCTTCAGAGTGTCTCCCAGCAGGATGCTCGTTAAGAGGCAGCTGATGTGAGTACTAACAGAAGGCAGCTCCTGTCTTAGGGCTGGTAGGATGACTTTGTGGCTTCTGCTGAATTCCCATTGTGGGGAGGAGAAAAGCGTGGGGGAAGGACCAAAGAGAAAAGAAGGCAGGAAGCAATAACCCTTTTTTTTTTTTCCTTTTCTTTTTAACCACTAGGTGCTAAATGAACAAATTGATCCAGAAGAGATATTGGACACTACTAATCAATCCCAACTCAAATGCCTCCCTGACTGACAATGATACAAAGAAATTTACCTTATTCACGGACAGATACAAAACTGTCCATATGGCATAAGGAAGTATGTTTCAACCCAAAAATCTTTCTACAATTCCACTATTGGTGGATAACACTATTGGCCAACAAGTGAATCTCCAAGGAGACAAGAGACTTTGGTTATAGTTCTGACTCTATCACTGTGTGACCACCACTTCCTCTCTTTGGCCCCCAGTTTCCAGAGTATTATACTAGATAATTTCAAAGGTAGCTGATGCTCCATGTTCTTATATCTCTTCCAATTACTACATTCTTTCCTCTAAGGTCCTTTCTAATTCTGAAAGCTTATGTTCTAAAGCCTATCAATTCGTGCTCTAAGGTTTCATTCAGCTCTGGCATTTTATGTTCTAAGTCCCCTTCTAGTTCTGAAAGTCTTGTGTTCTAAAGCTCTTTTTAGTGCTAACATTCTGTGTTCTAAAGCCCCTTCCCGCTCTAACATGCTATTTTCTAAAATCTTCTTCAGTTCTGAAAGACTGTGTTCTAAAAATCCTTTCTATAGTTCTAACCCTTCTAGCTCTAATATTTTGTTTTTAGGTACCTTTGAGTTCTGAAAGTCTCTCTTCTAAAACCACTTTCAGTTTTAACATTCTATGTTCTAAGACCCCTTCCAGTTCTAAAAGTCTGTGTTTGAAAACCCCTTCCTAGATCCCTCCAAACATTGGTATTTAATGGATATTTAAATCTTGTTTAATTCTATTCAACAGGTATTTATTTACTAAGTATTTACTATTTTCACTGTCCATGGCTTGACTCTGTAGGAGATTCAAAGCTTACTTGTTTTTACTAGGTCTATAATCTTGTATAAGGGATAGAAGCATATACAATATAAGTAAAATATAGCCAGATGGGCTCTAGGCCTTTAGAGCTTGTGTTTCTTTAGTTCTTACAATAATCTTGGGAGGCAGATGGTTTCAGTATCATTAACAGCATTAATTTTATTAGATCTGTGATTTCTTTGATTCCCAGAAGAAAGGTGCTTCTCTGAGTGCAGATTTAAGAACTATTCTGAAATTATGAGCCTTAGAGAGTTGTGTAGGGGACTAAGAAGTCAAGTGACTTTCCTATATGTCTTAGATGTGCATGGTAGAGTGGAAAAAGAAAATGGATGTGGAATCCACATTAGAATCCCATCTCTGACATTTATAACCTGTGTAGCTTACGCAAATCATTTAAGCTCTTCCTGCCTCTGTTTCCACATCTGTTAAAGGAGAAGGTTGGACTAGGTGGTTCCTCTTCATCTATGAATACCTTACCCTAAGTCTTCCTAGCTGTGAGACCAGCTTTCGGTGCTCACTTTTCAGGAGAAAACTGAAGCTCAGAGAGCTAGGAAGACCAGGGATGACTTGGTATCAGAGATAAGGAGCAGGAAGTGATCTCAGAGGTTCTATAGATCAACCACTTTTTTTTTCTTTTTCCGGATGAGAAATTGAGTCATTATTGGTATGGTGGACAAGTAGGAAATGCCCAAGGAGGACTTCATAGAGGAGATATCTTTGGATTCTGTTACTCTTGGTCTCTCCACCTGCCCCACAAAGTTTTTCACAGATCATTTCACATTGTCCTCCCTCTGTCTCTCCTCCCCACAGCTCAGTTCCGCCACTGGGCCAGAGACAATCAGACTTGGCATTAACTACACCTTTGGCACCAGTAAATCCTGGCTGCAAATTCTGTGCCTACTTCCCCAGCCAGCTAATGTCAGTGGAAATGGGACTGGGAAGCCCCTGGGGACCCACTCACCAACTCAACGCAAATGTTAAGTGAGCCCACAGCCTGCCTTGGAAATGTCACTCCCAAGAGCTGAGTTAAGGAATGGCAGTGGCTGCAGGTCCCTCCCACCATCAACCTGGCCTGTGAAGCCTTGCTTTCTTAAAATAGCCTTCTGTCCTACTCAACTCAATTATAATTAGAGTCAGCCTTGGAAGGGGCCTGATGAGGGAGGAGGGTGAGTGGAAGGAGAATCAATGCTGAGTTTGAAATCATGTGTCCTAGGTTCAAAACCCATTTCTGCCCCTGACTCTACCAAAGCTAGGAAAGCCACTTTCTTTCTCTGGAACTCAGTTTTCTCAACTGTAAAATGGAAATAATTATATTTCTGTGAAGATTAAATGAAATAACTGATATGAATTCTATTTGTAACCATAAAGCATTATGCAACTATACCCTATTATTACAAACTCCTGCCTTGAGCCTCATGCAAGGACAGGGACCATAGATCTGTCCTCAGTTAGATGGCAAAGTAAATAGTGCACAGGACCTGGAATCAGGAAGACCACAGTCCAAATCCAGCCTCAGACACTAATTAGCTGTGTGACCCTAAGGAAATCATTTAATGTCTGTCTCAATTTTCTCAGCTGTGTGAGAATAATAGGGCAGCTAGGTGGTACTATGGATAGAGTTCCAGCCATAGTCAGGAAGATTCATCTTTGTGAATTCATATCCAGCCTTTGACACTTAGTAGCTCTGTGACCCTGGCCAAGTCACCTAATCCTGTTTACTTCCATTTCTTTATCTATAAAATAAGCTAGAAAAGGAAAATGGCAAACCATTCCAGTATTTTTGCCAAGAAAAGCCCAAATAGAATCACAAAGATTGAACACAATTGAAATAATTCAATAGCAATGGGAAGAATAATAGCATCTACCTTTCAGGGTTTCTGTGATCATCAAATAAGTTAAAGCACCTATAAATGCTGACTCTTATTATTTCTATCTTTATTATTACTTATTATTATTATTATTATTATTATCATTGAGCACAATGGGAACCATTTGAAGAGCATCCCTACAATTCATCCTGAGAAAAAAATTTATTTGATGTTGGAATGAATTCTTGTTCTGACATGACCGGGCTGAGGGTGAGTAAGTCAAATATTCCTCTAGAACCAGCCTGGCCTAGTTCTCAGGCCTGAACCATCAGGCAAGATGAGGGAATAGATGTCAGGTTTGCCATGCTCATCCCTACCACATCCCACTTTTTTCCCAGGTAATGTCATTCAAGTCTTTATTTGCTACAATGAATGGCAAGAAAATGGAAAAAGATCTACTCTTTGAGTTATGGTTCTGCTCAGTATCTCTGATTCTGAATTGTAAATTAGGCAGATAAAGCACCATACTCAAATTACCATCATGGGCATTCCTTCATACTCATCCATATCAGTCCCATATCTCCTATGGATGTAGAAAGTAATCTTTAGTGGAAGGCACAGGTCTATTAGGAAGGACAGTTTATTAATAATAGAACAGGTATATATACTTTATACTTATACATCTATGTGCTGTTCTCCCACAGTAGAATTTAAGCTATTTGAGGAAAAAGGACTTCCTCATTTTGTCTATGTATCCCATATGTAGTAAGTACCCAATATAATCAGAACTTAATAAATATTTGCTTGAAATAAATTCTTCTGAGATTTCACTTCAGGAGTTATTAATCTTTTTTATTTCTTCTCTGAATGATGTTTTTAATTGTATTAAGAGCATTTGATGTTTAACATACATTGGATCACTTGCTGTCTAAGGGAAGAGATGGGGAGATGGGAGGGAAAAAATTATACAATCTTACACAAGATTTTGTAAGGATGAATATTGAAAATTATCCATGTATATATTTTGAAAATAAAAAGCTTTCATTTAAAAAAAGAGAAGAAATGCATGTGATTGCAAATGAAACAAACTTTTTGAAATAAAGGTGTGGGGGGGTGTATAAACTCACCTAATGATAAAAGTTGAAGGAGATGTGAAAACTATGACATTAATGCATTGTTGGTGGAGTTGTGAAATGATCTTAACCATTCCAGAGAGCAATTAATTAATTAATAATGCCAAAAGGCTATAAAACTGCATTTTGGCTAGAAGGGCAGGGAAAGGGAGCAGTTTCCTGTTTCAACAGAAACTCCTGTTTGATTTCTGGTCGGAGCAGCCCCTTAGCCACCTCTCCATCTTCATCTTCACTAAACAATACTTCCCTCCTACCATATGAGCAGCAGCTGTCCACCTCAGCCATTACCCCAGCTGCATTCTTCCTCCTCCTCTTCTCAGCTGCCTCCATCTCGGCCTCCATAACAACCTCATTTGGTCTCCCATCAACTGGCATATCAACCAGGATCTCTATTTCTCCTTCCTCTACCTGTCCATGTCTTATTACATCGACCGAGATGATGTGGCATTGAAGAACTTTGGCAAATATTTGGGAACACACTGAGCAACTGATGAAATTCCAAAACCAGCGAGGTGGTCGAATCTTGCTGCAAGACATCAGGAAACCAGATTGTGGTGATTGGGAGAGCAGGTTGAATGCAATGGAGAGTGCTGTGCATTTGAGGGGAAAATGCCAATCAGTCATTCCCCCGAAACTGCAAAAGTTGTCAACAGACAAAAAACAACCCCCATTTATATGATTTCATCAAAACCCATTTACCTGAACAAACAGGCAAAACCCATCCAAAAACTGGGGTGATCACAGTAACCAACCTGTGCAAAAATGGGGTCTCCCCAATTCTGGCATGACAGAATACCTTGTTGACAAGCACACCCTTGGAAACAATGACAATGAAAGCTAAACCACACCTGGCTTCCCTGACACCTGGGAACTGTGGGTGTTGACTCCTACTGCCTTTCAATGCATGCATATTTTGGTTATCTGACTGTTTCATAATCTGTATCAAAAAACTACATCCCATTTACATTCTAATAAAATTATTTGGTACTGATAAAAAAGCAAAACAACAAAAAAAAAAAAAAAACTGTGTATACCCTTTGATCCAGCACTGCCACTACTGAGTCTGCATCCCAAAGAAATCATAAAAGAGGGAAAAGGACCCACATGTGCAAAAATGTTTGTAGCAGTTCTTTTTGTGATAGCAAAGAATTGGAAAATGAATGGATGCCCATCAATTGGGGGATGGCTGAATAAGTTATGGTATAGGAAGTAATGGAATATTACTGTTCTATAAAAATGATGAGCAGGCTGATTTTAGAAAAGTCTGGTAAGATTTACATGAACTAATGCTAAGTGAAGTAAGCAGAACCAAAAAAACATTGTACACAACAACAATAAGATTGTGCATTGACCAAGTATGATGGACTTGGCTCTTCTTAGAAATTCGGTGATCCAATCCAATAAATTTGGATGGAAAATGTCATCCACATCCAGAGAGAGAACTATGAAGACTGTAAATCATCACATACTATTTTCACCCTTTTTTCTACTTTTTTTTTCTTGTGATATTTTCCTTTTGTTCTGATTTTTCCTCTCCCAGCATGACTCACATGGAAATATGTAAGCTATGATAGTGTGTGTATTACCTTTAAAAAAGAAGAAAGAATTGTAAATAAATAAACTCACCAATTCCATCTTTAAAATATTCCCTGGTTGACAGTGTAGAAGAAAGAGTACTCCTGACTTCAGAAGTTTGTGAAGTTACTAATTCTGTGACTTTGAGAAAGTTCTTCCATCTTTTTGAACTTCAGTTTCCTCATTTGTAAAATGAGGATAATAATATTTGTGCTATCTACTTTTCAACATAGTTATAAGCTACAATATTGGACCTCTTCTAGAGTCTTTTCTTATAAGTGGTCACCACATTTCTTCTCCCACACTAGAAACTTAATCATTTTTCTTGTAATAGCATTTATTTGGCACTATGCAAATACTATGTCATTTTATCCTAATGAGAACTTTGGGAGAAAGAATTATCTCCATTTTACAGATGAAGAAATAGGCAGATTTCCTGCCTCCAGCTAAGTGACTTCCCAATGTAATCTAGTGTCTCAGGCAAGATTTGAACTCAGGTCTTCCTAATTTCAAATTCAACATTCAATCCACTGTGTCACCTAATTGCCCATTGAGAACCAATTTTCTAGTTCCTTATCCAAAAACACAGACCAACAGAAAGCCTTCCCCGGTTTTGTTTCTATCCTAGAAATATCTCTATTTTGCCCATGTCAAAGGGTGACAGAGATTCACACAGCCATCCATATGAATAAGATTCCAGATGCTACAGAAAGGGATTTCTTTCTCAAGAAAGTTATTAACCTGACTTTCAGGTTAGTCACGGTCGCTGTTCTGTATTCATCTCCTCCTCATAGTGAAAAATACAATCAATTATATCACTTCCATCAGAAATCCTGTTGGGGATTATCCTTGATGTCTGCTTGTGCAGCAAGACTGAGAATTCCATTCAAACAAAATTCTATTTCTCCTCCTAGCTTTGCCACAGCACCAACCTATATACATAGTAGGTACTCAATTCAACAGCTATTCATTGATAGCTTACTTTGTGCTACATCTCTTCTGTTCTTTGGCTGCCTTCAATTAGAACATAAGTATCTGGTGCCAGAGATAAATGCTTAAAGAAAGTTTTCTCCAAGTATTTCTCCAAGGATGCTTGCTATATGGGAGGTGTTAGAATGTATAACAACACTGAAAAGAAAAGAAAAAAAACAACTTGAAAAGCCTTAAAAATTCTTATTAACTCAATGACCAACCATGATTCCAAAGGCCATAATGAAACATGCTGCACACCTGATTCAAAATTTTATGGACTCACTATGAAGGATGAGACACAGATGGTTGACTTTCTTTTGCTTGCCTATATATACATGGTTGCTTTCTTTTTTAGGGAGGAGAAGTAGGGAAAGGAGAAAAAGTAAATACTTGTCTTTTTATTAATATTAAATTTTTAAAATGAAGAATTATGGACCTGAAATTATAAGAACTATGCTTAAGTTCTGTCTCTGCTCCTCACAGAATTTAGAATTGGAAGGGACCTTAGAGATTGTCTAGTCTCCCTAAATCTCTATTTCCTCATCTTTAAAATTAAGGATGATTTAGATGATCTCTAAAGTCATTTTCACCTCTAAGGCTCTGATCCTGTAATCCCTTGCCTGTATAATAGATTCAAAGTACTTTTGCAAACATTGTCACGTTGAATGTTCATGACATTCTGTTGAGGGACAGAATCTCATAGCTGGTCAGTACTTCAAAGGGAAGCTAATACAAATTATATATGAACAGAAATTATCTTTACAGCATCCCTATAACACTTCATTCAGCTTTTTCTTGAATAGCTTTAATGATGAAGGAATCCATTATCCATTAAGAGAATTGGATTTTAGAACAGTTTTAATTTTTTTTAATTTTTTTATTATAGCTTTTTTATTGGTAAAATTTATGCATGGGTACTTTTTCAACATTGACCCTTGCAAAAACTTCTGTTCCAACTTTTCCCCCTCTCTCCTCCCACTCTCTCCCCTAGATAGCAGGTAGTCCCATACATATTAAATATGTTAAAGTATATGTTAAACACAATATATGTATGTGTATGTATATATATATATATATATGTATATATATATACACACAATTGTCTTGCTACACAAGAAAAATCAGATTTAGAAAGAAGGTAAAAGTAACCTGGGAAGAAAAACAAAAATGCAAGCAAACAATAACAGAAAGAGTGTAACTGCTATGTTATAGTTCATACTCATTTCCCAGTGATCTTTTGCTGGGAGTAGCTGGTTCTGTTCATTACTGATCAATTGGAACTGATTTAGATCCTCTCATTGTTGAAGATGGCCACGCCCATCAGAATTGATCCTCATAGATCATAAATAGATTAGAGGAACAGAGGATAGTCTACCTCTCAGACCTGTGGAGGAGGAAGGAATTTATGACCAGAGGAGAACTAGAGATCATTATTGATCACAAAATAGAAGATTTTGATTACATCAAACTAAAAAGTTTCTGTACAAACAATACTAATGCAAACAAGATTAGAAGGGAAGTAACAAATTGGGAAAATATTTTTAAAAGTAAAGGTTCTGACAAAGGTCTCATTACCAAAATATATAGAGAACTGACCCTGATTTATAGGAAACCAAACCATTCTCCAATTGATAAATGGTCAAGGGATATGAACAGACAATTCTCAGATGATGAAATTGAAATTATATCCACTCATATGAAAGAGTGTTCCAAATCACTACTGATCAGAGAAATGCAAATTAAGACAACTCTGAGATACCACTACACACCTGTCAGATTGGCTAAGATGACAGGAACAGATAATGATGAATGTTGGAGGGGATGTGGGAAAACTGGGACACTAATGCATTGTTGGTGGAGTTGTGAAAGAACCCAACCATTCTGGAGAGCAATTTGGAACTATGTCCAAAAAGTTATCAAACTGTGCATACCCTTTGACCCAGCAGAACTACTACTGGGCTTATATCCCAAAGAAATACTAAAGAGCGGAAAGAGACCTATATGTGCCAAAATGTTTGTGGCAGCTCTTTTTGTTGTAGCTAGAAACTGGAAGACGAATGGATGTCCATCAATTGGAGAATGGTTGGGTAAATTGTGGTATATGAAGGTTATGGAATATTATTGTTCTGTAAGAAATGACCAGCAGGAGGAGTACAGAGAGGCTTGGAGAGACTTACATCAACTGATGCTGAGTGAAATGAGCAGAACCAGAAGATCACTATACACTTCAGCAACAATACTGTATGAGGATGTATTCTGATGGAAGTGGAAATCTTCAACATAAAGAAGAGCCAACTCACTTCCAGTTGATCAATGATGGACAGAAATAACTACACCCAGAGAAGGAACACTGGGAAGTGAATGTAAATTGTTAGCACTACTGTCTACCTACCCAGATTACTTATACCTTCGGAATCCAATACTTAACGTGCAACAAGAAAATAGTATTTACACACATATATTGTATCTAGGTTATATTGTAACACATGTAAAATGTATGGGATTACCTGCCATTGGGGGGAGGGAGTGGAGGGAGGGAGGGGATAATTTGGAAAAATGAATTAAAAAAAAAAAAAGAATTGATCCTCATATATATTGTTGTTGAAGTGTATGTATAACGATATCCTGGTTCTGCTCATTTCACTTAGCATCAGTTCATTTAGGTCTCTCTATTTATCCTGGTAGTCATTTCTTACAAAACAATAATATTCCTTAACATTCATATACTATAACTTATTTAGTCATTTTCCAATTGATGGGCATCCATTCAATTTCCAGTTTCTAGCTACTACAAAAAGGGCTGCAACAAACATTTTTTCACATACAGGTCCCTTTCCCTTCTTTAATATCTCTTTGGGATATAATCCCAATAGTAGCACATTTTGATAACTTTTGGGGCACAATTCCAGATTGCTCTCCAGAATGATTGGATTCTTTCACAACTCCTCCATCAATGTATCAGTGTCCCAGTTTTCCTGCATCCTCTCCAACATTCATCATTATCTTTTCCTGTCATCTTAGCCAATCTGACAGGTGTGTAGTGGTATCTCAAAGTTGTCTTAATTTGTATTTCTCTGATCAATAATGATTTGGAACACTCTTTCATATGAGTGGAAATAGTTTCAATTTCACCATCTGAAAATTGTCTAGAACAGTTCTAATTCTTAGGAGAAAATCTATGTCCTTGAAATTTCTACCCATTACTCCTAATTCTTTCCTCTAGGCCAAAGCAGAATGGCTAATCTTTCTTCCATGTGACAGTGTCCAAAGGCTTGAAAATGGAGAAGTTTTCCATAAGTCTTCCCTTCTCCACTAAAATGATATTTCTTTTCATTGTTTCTTGTAAAGCCCAATCACTTGTAATCTTGGAAACCCTTACTACCTTGATCCTTTGGTCAGGCTCCAATTTGTCAACATCATTCCCAAAATGGAGCATCTGGGACTAAATCCACTATTTCAAATGGGATATGATTTTGACAAATTGCAAAATGTGAGTTATTACTCTTACTTTCCAGGTGAGAAAAAAAGTGCAGCAAGGTGTTAAAGAAGGATGTTACTTGCTTTAGAAAAATCAGCCATTCACCAAAGGAGTAGTAGAAAGAGAGGGAGGGAGAGAGGAAAAAAAGAGAAAGAGAAAGAAAAAGATGAGAGAAAGAAAAAGAAAGAGAAAGAGAGAGAGAAAGAAAAAGAAAAAAGAAAGAAAACAAGATTTTTTCTATTGATGAATTCATATCCATTTCTGAGAATATTTTGACAATTCCAAAGACACTAATGATGAGAACTTCCTTCTCCAAATTTTTAATTGCTGTCATTGCTTATGAAAAGAGAGGACATAGCACTTGCAGCAGCAGTTGCCAGGTAATATCTCTATAGAGGTTGCTACCCTGGAAAATGATGGCAGGAACTAAGCCAGAAGTCTGGGAGAGGTAGTGGTGTGGATGGCGGAGTTCAGGTAAATACTGCTATTTCCAAGGACCTTCGACACAGCATCTGAGATGGAGTTGGTGATCCAGACCATCTAGCACATGCTAACAACTCCAGTTTTCACCAGGCTCATCTCAGAACAAGGGCTGTCTCTGTGGCAATATAGGTCAGACCTAGTACCTGCAAAGAGCCATTCAAGGGAAATAAGTTACAATAGAAAGTCTCAGCTTTAGACAAACATCCAGACTTACAATTGGTGGGAGGATAAAGGAGATCTGATCAAAAGGAATTATATTGTGTTTCCAAACTCTAGCATCACAAAACAGATTAGAGTAGGGGATCTCCCTGATGCCATTGAAGGACTAAACCAGAGACATTAGGGACTATGAAGTCTGGAGTCCAGAGGTAAATCCCAACTTCCTGAGAAAATCACAGAATTACAAAACCACAGAATGTCAGAGTCACCAAGGGACTTAGAAATCATCTGGCCCACATCTAGTAAGTTGTCCATCCAGGATTCAAACCCAGATTCAAAGGATCATAATTTTCGAGTTGGAATGGTCACAGAGGTAATTTAGCCCAGAGAACACCAGCTAGTGTTTCCTTGGGCAAAGATACTTTCCTCTATCTGGGGTTCAGTCTCCTAATCCAGCAGGCACTAGTGTGCTACCAGTATACCAGGCCTGGCCAGGCTGACTAGTATGAGTTGTGCCAGGTGGCATAGACCAGCTAACCACTGACCACATGTCACCACAACACTCCTGAATGCCTGAGACAGATAAAAATACAATTGGAACTATTAAACAAAATAAATAAATAAATAGATATTGGTATAGATATAGCATAAGCAATATTACATTTTAAAATTAAATCAATATACCATCTTCAGTGATCCTTATGTTTGGATTAAGGGCATCCATTTCAATCTAAGTTTGACATCTGTACAATAGTCATAGAATAGAAAGGAAAGTCTGCTGGACTTGGAGTCAAGAAACTTTACTACGTGATCTTAAGTTACCTCTCCAAGCCTCAATTTATATAATAATAATATTTATCTAGAATTTGACAGGGGTTGGATGATCGCTGAAGTCCTTTTGGGTTCTGACATTCTACTTCTAAATATTCTACATCATAATCTTCCTTCCAGTGTTACATTTCTATATTCTAAGGTTCATTGTAATGCTGTTGTTCTGTGTTCTAGGTTTAGTCATGGCAACTTGGGAATTATTTAGTACAATTTTCAAATTTTACAAATGAGAAAACTGAAGCTCATAAAAGGGAAATGAGTCGCCCAAAGTCAAGCAGCAAGTCCATGGTAGAGCCAGGACCAGAGCCAAGGTTTACTGACCTACTCCCAATTCATCAATATATTTTTTTTAGATTTTGTTTCTCTCACGCTTGCTGGTAGTGCAGGGATCATGTTACAGCTTAAACCTACTAGTAATAAGCAGAAGAGCTTTGAACTACTTCAATTCTATCTTAAAGAGGCTCACTCTTCCTTAGGCAGTCTAATGCTCCAACCCTCAATCTCAGGGGCTCGTCATATTGGTGCCAGATTTGGAACAGGCATTCAGTTGGTTTTAACTTTTTTTTTTTATCTCAAAACACATGAACTCAAGAGATGCACTACTTTAACCTCCTCTGAAACAGGGATTACAAACCTTTATCACCATACCCAGGGATTCTCTTCACTGTATCATATTCCTTATTATTTATCCAAAGGTCACATTGTAACTACGCTTTCTAGCACGTTTTTGCAATGGTCTTTGGCAAAAAAAAAAAAAAGTCTCAATAAATAATAGACGATTGATTCCTGCCTGGGAGAGCTCCATGTACAATGTCATTCCAAGGGAAAGGATAAAAGATGGAGGGAGAGGGTGTTTTGGCAAATACTCCTGATTAGATTGCTTATGACTGATGGTTGACAGCAGCACCACCCTTATGGTCCCATCGGGGCTGATCTTCCACCTTTCCTGTCTGTGAGGTCCTTATCTATATCATCCCATAATTCCTCCAGAAAAGATGCTCCCCATGCATTGGAAGCAAACCTTTAAGTCGTTTAATTTTTGTGCATTATAATTTAGCTACCTTTACCCCCACTACAAATCCTTAATGCTGCCTTTTATACCATATTTCAGATGCATGTCATTATCAGCAACATGACCATAGTCAGCTGACCCAAGTCATACAATTCTCCTTTGGTTCACCATGGTGTTCTATAGATCACAAAGAGGATATTGATATTAGGAAAGTTTGTGTATGTGTGTGTGCGTGTGTGTGTGTGTATGTGTGTGTGCTCACTGAAAGTTGTTAAGGTGATCCATCTTCTCTATTTCTAGACAATTCTGGTCTTAATTCACTATCCATCTTCCTAGTTTAGCCAAGATAGACATTCTGATGCAACAACTCAATGGGTTGCCCAACTAAAAGCATGCCATAGTCTGGATTGACTACAGGTACCCTTTATCCACTTTTCCCTCCAAATAGTTAAATCAGTCTCTTTCATTTCAAAGTTTATTGATAGGTATTAATTCATTCAGCAAACATTCAACAAATATTTACTAAAAAAAAAAAAAAAAGAAGAAGAAGAAGAAGAAAAAGAAGAAGTTTATGTTGAGAACACTGCGTTTGAGGGCTGGGGACTTTATGTTCTAATACCCAGTCAGGAAGCAGCACCACCTGAATAGAAGAACACCCAACCCTATAATTACAAAGGTATTGTCTATTTTCTGATACTCATTCCAATATGCTAAGGGATCTGTGTACAGGCTTTTTCTCCACACTTGCAGATTGCAACCCTTCCATGTCTTTCCATCTGGTTTTAATTTCTTCCCATGAATCCTTCATAAAAGATCAAAACTGTATAAGGAAATGAAAAGAAGGCAAAGAAAGGGAAAAGGAAGGGAAGGGAAGGGAAAGGAAGAAAATGGAATAAACATTCACTTTGCAATCACTTTACAAATATTACCTGTTTTGCTTCTCACAACAACCCTGCAAGGTAGGTACTGTTATTATCTCCATTTTACAATTGAGGAAACTGAGGCAGACAGAAGTTAAGTGACTTGCCCAGGATCACACAGCTAACAAGAATCTGAAACTGAGTTTGAACCCAGGTCTTCCTCTACTATATCTGCTTCCCCTACTATGCAGCCCCTTGAATTGACAAAGCTCTTTTCATCATTCTGAACTATAATGAATTTCTATGGTGCTATTATATTCTGTGTGATTGTGTGTGGATGGGGGGGGGGGAGAAGAGATAGCTAGACCTGTGATTCCCATGACTTCATCAAGGTAAGTTCTCAGTGGAAGGAAATTTTCCAATATACATCAGTCCTCTTCTGGGATTCCTAACTTTTGTCTGTACCACTAAGAAATAGAGTGATATTTCCAAAGTCACAGAGTCAGGATATATCAGTCCTATATATTATGGCATAACAGACAATGAACCTGTCCAACCTCACTTAGTCTAGTCCTCAGATGCCAGGCACTATCACTAACACCATACTCCAAGTTTTTCTAGCTTGGTAGGACCTTCCAGAGTTTTCACTCTGATGGCAAAGCGCTAAAGAATCCAGGTTCACCTCCCCGTTCTTGCAATTACATCCTACTGCTTCTCTCCAAAGCATCTAAGGAAAACTTAAGTGGAGGCCAGATGGTCAATATTCTGTGAAACCAGAGGTCGCACTAGATGATCTTTGAGCTCCCTTCTGGCTGAAACTTATGTTTCATATGTTCCTATGATATTATGAAATTTATGATCCTGTATGAAGCCCAACATTTCCCTCCTTTCCCTTCCTAGGGCCATTCAAGCTCTGTTTTCTACATGGACTGCCCATCTCTCAATGGGGTCACTGAACAGCTGTGCCCAGTCAACCAAACTGCCTATTATTAAACTCAATTTTTTCTCATTGTCTTCCTTTTCCTATTAAATAGATGGCTGAATTTGTGAGAGGGTGGGAGCTAAGGCCAGATATAAAACAGCCCAGTGGTTGTAGAGCTCAAGATACAGCAAGCACACAGAGAAGATGGCGACGCTTCCAAGCTAACTAATGCCTTGAGTTTCAAAAAAGATCCTTAGTCAAGGGAAAGGAGTGTGATAGAATGCAAATTTGAGCATTGGACCAGAAGACAAAAGACCTGCTTTCTAGCTTAGGCTCTGCCATGATTTCATTATGTTATCAACAGGTAAGTTATTTTTCTTTGCTGATCCTTGGTTATTGGTGGGGTTTCAGTTGTCAAATAGAGGTACTATATTCCCAGAATTTTAGAACTGGGAAGGGCCTGATGCAGGATTCTTTGCTACAGCACCCTTGGCAAATGGTCAACCAGCCTCTGCTCAAATATACCAAATAACAGGGAACTCACTACCCAATAAAACTGACTTTATACAACACACACACACACACACACACACACACACACACACACACACACACACATACTTATGGATAGCTAAAATTTATGGAATTTGAGGATTTTGGACATGGCAAATCCTCCTAGATTAGAGATCACCTAGATCAATGCCCTCACTTTATAGAGAAGAGAGTCAAGATACAGAGAGGAAGAGTCTTAATCAAAGATAAGGTATAACAATAAGAAACCCAGGTCTCTCGATACCCAGCCTACGGCTCTCCCCATTGGAAAGTACCATTGCTGAGATTACTGGCTAGCTGTTGGCAGGTCAGCAAGCAAACACCTTGTTTCAGGAGAATGGAGGAAAATAAAATAGCGAGCACAGGATGGAAGTACAAAACCTCATTAAAGAGGAATCCACCACAGACGGGCTATAAAAGCTGAACATTGTAAGCTATAAAAATTAATGGCATCAGGCAAGAGGATGCCTGGGGAAGAAGGGACTGAGGGCAGCCAGCCACGAGGAAGGGGAATGGGGAAAAAAAAAAAAAGACTTGTAGAATCATAGCATTTCTGAGTTAGAATGGCTCTGAGAACTTAGCTGGAATAGCCCTTGTAGCACAGAACACAGTGTCCAAGCAGGATAGATCTTAGAATAGGGAATGTTAGAACTAAGAAGGGCTTCAGGAACTATGTAAGCTAATACTCTCATTTTATAGATAAGAAAGCTAAGAGAATAAAAGGAAGGACACCTTATCTATGGCCACACTCAAAACTGAGACATGTCACAATTCCATATTTCTATTTCTACAGCATTATATGATCCATTTCTTCTCAACAGTCCATAAAGGAGCTAGAATAAACTCTCATAGTTATATTTTACAGATGAGGAAACTGAGTCTCAGAGAGAGAAAGTGGCTTGCACTGTCAGCAACATAGTGAGGATTTGTATCCAGGTCTTCTGATTCCAGGGCTCTAGGATCTCAGTCTAGGTGCCCTGAGTGATCAGTCTTGTGCCTCATAAGCTCCACTGTGGAGAGAAAAAGGATGATGGGATCCTAGACGGCTGTGGAAATAACATTCATGCATGATTAAGAAAAAAATACTTCCCTTCCAGAGACCTTTCCTGATTCTCTCAGTTATTAATATTCACACCCACTGAAATCACTTTACATATTGTCTTTATTTATCTGAACGAGTTTTGCTGCACATGTCACCCTGTAAAATTTAAGCTCTTAGAGGGCAAAGACTGTTGTACATCTGTATTTGTATATCTAGCAGTTTCACAGTACCAGGCAAATATTGGATTTTTAATACATGTTTGCTAATTAACTGATTGATTAAAGACTGCTTATAATAATGTGCTAGCCTGTAAGTCCTTTGGACATTTGGATAAAGGGCAGATCAATGAGAACTAGAATCAAGTAGATTTGCTTGAATTGAATGGCATGATAGGAAAAGCACTGATCATGGATTCTAGGGTTGTTGTTTAGTCATTTTTCTGTCATGTCACTTTGGGTTTTCTTGGCAAAAACATTGGAGTGTTTTGCCATTTCCTTTTCTGGCTCATTTATAAATGAGGCAACTGAGGCAAACAGGGTTAAGTGACCTTCCCAGGGTCACACAGTGAGTAAGTGTTTGAGGCCAAATTTGAACTCAGGGAGAGGAGTACTTTCTGAATCCAGTACTATATCACTCTATTACCTACCTGCTCTAAGTCTAAGAACCTGTATTCTAATCTTTGTTCCAAATGGCTAAATGATCTCTGGCAAGTAACCCTAATCCTATGGGCCTCAGTTTACTCATCTTTGAAATAAAATGATTGAGCATGATGATGCCTGAAAGTGCCTATAATTCTGTACTTCTTAGTTTCTCCACTCAGATCCTTCTCTGTTGCTTCATCTTAATGAGCATGGAAGGATTTGAATGATACTGGGACCTGAAACTGGTACTATTAAAGTACCAGTCCTGCCATGTCCTATTAAAGTAGAAAGATTTCAAGTGTAGACACCAGCATATCTGTAACTAGGGAAGAGTTACCAGGACTTTGCCCCAGAGCATTAGAACTCACAGGGGATGTTTCCTTCTTTGCCTATGCATTTGCCTACCAGTTATGTGCCTCTTGTTTTGTCCCCTGCCTTTCCAAAAGCATAACCATCCCTGGTCCTTTGTCTCTTCTCTGGGTATTATACCCCTTCCCATTTCATTAACATAGAGTTCCTGTGCCTCACTATAAGACCCAGTGATGTATTCACCTCAAGTCACTGCTGAGACACTCTTGCTAATCTAGAATCAATGGAGATGACCAACTGTCCCTCATCACCATTACCCCTATATATTTCTACCCTTTTTCTCCACCCAGAGCTGTGGGTTGTGGGGAATGGTGTCATCCAGCCTTGTTTATATAAGCCAAGAGTTTGTATGAAAGCCTCCCCACCTCACCCTATCCATGGCATTGACTATGATGTGTTTTTAAACTTTTCTGCATCCCCTATAGAGTCTGTCCTGTGTTTGGTCTTCCCAGTGGCTACTTCATGCTCTACCAATTTTCCAAAGCCATAGCCTTTGATGGAGCTTGCCCCAATCATATAACTTGTTAGTTATATCTCCAAGCCCAGGAAACTCATCACCAAGTTAGCCACAGAGAGATGAAGATCTCATACCTGGTAACTAAGTCTTAAAAGATCATCCACTAGGAAAATAATGTGGATCAGCCAAATCATTAGCCACACTGCCAAACTATAAATTCACAAATATAAAGGCAGGCTAAGTGTCAGAATGCCCTCTTCTAGAATCTACATCTTCACCAGGACTGCTGGATCTAATTTCAACATCCTTACCAATATATACATTGCTCCTAACATTTTAGAATTCCACGAGTCATGATTTTATGGCTAAGATTCTATAAGTCCAAGATTCTATGCTGTCTTGATTCTGTAGGTTATGATTGATTCCATGACACTCAGAATCTAAGAGTCTATGATTCTGCAGGTCTACATCTCTTAGATTCCATGATTGAATGGTTCTGTGGCTTTAACATTCAAGGATTTTAAGATTCTATAACTTTCAGGCAATACCAGAGCAGCATGGAGAAAATGCTGTTTCAGAGAACTGACAAAGTAAAGGGATTGTCAGCTCCCTTTGGGAGCATCTTGGGCTTATTTATGTAGTCCTTAGCCCACAAGGACCTGAAAGCAGCTCTGCAAAAGGACAGCCAATTAATTAGAAAGGGAGGGGGAGGACCAGATCACTAGGGAAAGCCAGGTGGAGAGGAGAGATTGGGCTAGAGGGAGGGAGGGAAGAAGACACATTTCCTGGTTGATTCTCCTCATTTCTTTCCCTTTCATATTTGATTTCCGTCTCAATTTGAGTAATTATTCCCCACTCAGCGTCATTTCTTTCCTTCATTCAAGTGGGGGGGAAAATATACCAGCATCCTTTTTTTTTCTTCTATTTTTTGTTCTTTTTTTCAGGATTGGCACAGCTGCTCCCTGCAGGGGGCAGAGAAGGCTGGGGAAGGTGGGGGTGTGGATCATAAAAGATAGGGAACTCTTAAAAGTTCCACCAAGTTTATTCTCCACTAGGCTTTTTTTCCCACGCCCCATCCCCATTCCAATGGGTGTCCTAAACTGACAAAGGTTCAGTTCATATCTATCCCTTTTAATCTTTTTTCTAGGGATTTGCATATTAAATGTCTTCTTGGAAACTCACCTCAGACCTATAAGGGAGGCAGGACATGTATGAGTTTCCAGTCCCAAAAGGCAGATGACACTACTAAAGTCCAGAAAGAAAAAGCAGCACACACAGTTCTTGACAGATCCAAGATCTGAACCCAGATGTTCTGACTACTTCTTTCCACTGCAGTGAGCTTTTCCACTCATTCAGGTGCAAAGGGAAGTTGCTCAAAAGTGTTCTTGATCAACTAGATGACTTCCTCCCACCAACTTGATGAGTTTACAAAATACTGACCTTTGCCCAAACATATATAACAGGGCATCCCAAGGGGATAGGCGAACACACTGGAACTTCTCTAAAAAAGACCCCAGAAATTCCTTTTATTGATTCTCAGTGAGCAAGGCTGCTTGAGAGTGATTGAGAACTGAGTTAGAGGAACTAGAGTTTTGTGGAACAATCCACCCCATCTCCCACAATTTATAGAAAGTAAGCTGTGAAACCAACTCAGAGCTGTTCATAATAAGCCTACTTTGCCTTTTCCATTTTCCTTTAGAGTAAAGCAAGCCTGGGAGGAGGGGAGAAAGAAGGAGAAGCATTTCTCTCTTTTCCCTCCACCCCCTTCCCCTTTGAGCAGCTGAAACACTTGGCAGGGGCAGGCATATTTGTGCTTACTCAGTCTGACCATGATGCTCATGAATCCCAAACTCTTCTATGAAGAAAAGAGGTTTTTGAATTCTCAAGGCATTTTGATCCTAAATTTTGGACTTCTAGCCAGAAATGCAAACTTTCCTAGGCAACAACATCTGGGCAGCTTTGGAAGTCATCTCATAAACCACTCTCCCTTTGGAAAGGATTTGTGGTTAAGAGTTGACCTAAATCTGAAGAACTAACTATGATTTGGAGGATGGTCAGGGGAAGAAGGGAGTCTCAGAACCTTGCTAACCCCACTATTACTATGTAAGTTCAGATCCATGCTAAGGGAAATGTTTGTCTGGCAGCCTCCAAGGTGTATTAACCTTTCAGGGGGAATCAATCAGGCTTTTGGATTGCTTTGAGCGCTTCTATATTCTTGAAGAGGACCATGACATCAGGAAGTAATGCCATGACTTTCAGTGAAGGAGGACTGTGCAAGGTCATTTACCTCACTTTCCCCTCCAGAGCCATCTGGGACCAGTAGCCAGATATAGATCAGGAGAGCTGAAGATGATCCTGGATACAAAGGGAGACTTTGAAGTTAAGCTTAGATTTTTAAGCTAAGATCATCAACAGGTCTCAGTTTGATTGAAGCTGTACCCATTCTGTGATTAAAATAGGGAGAAATTATCTGCTTATGGATTCCTGTGAATCTTTGACACCTTAAGCATTTTCTTTAAGCCTTAAAATTAAGACTATTCCATTGATACCCATATTATACACTGATTGCAAGCTTGTAAGCACCTTAAAAAGCAGACTCTATCTTATGCTTTTCTTTCTATCCCCAGCACCTAGCACAATAACTGGTACATAGTAGATGCTTAATAAATGTTTAGTGACTAGATGAGTGATTCCATGGGGGTAATGTATTTAAAGATTTTCCTGGGATATTTCAAGTAGGAACAATGAGCCAAGAAGAGAAAATCACCATCTTCTGCCCAAGACTGAACCCAGTCCTTTTGAGTCTAATCTTAGAGGATTGGGGGAAGAAGGGAGAACACAAGAAATATTCAGCACCTACAACCCACTCAGCCTTGTCCAATCCACACTAGAAGCAATTGGACAAAGGTGGATAATCATCAAAGCACAGATCTTAAGAGTAAGAACAACCCTCAGAATTCACTTAGTCCAAGCTGCTTCTGAACAATCATCTCCTTGACAATATCCCATCAGTTTATTACTTCCCAAAGCATCCTGTCCCGTTTGTGAATTGCTCTAATAGAGTTTCCTTTGGTTGAAATGGTCTGTCTCTCTCCTTACCCACTGCTCCTAAATCTGACCTCAGGGCTAAGCTGAACAAGATGAAACCTTCTGGCTCATGACAGCTGTTCAAATACAAGGGGATAATTATTCTCCAAACACCAGATCCTCTCTTTTCTAGGCTAAATATTGCCAATTCATTCAACAGTTCCTCATATGGTCTGGTCTCCAAGCCCTCAATCTCCTGGTCATCCCCTTATAAATATGAAACAGTCCACAAATGTCCTCTTAACATGTAGGAATAGGTACTAGAACTAATTTTATTTGTATAGGGAACTTCTGGATGGGAAAGTTTTTCTACCAATTTTTATTATGATTTATAGTCTCACATAGCTACCTAGGGCAGTTAGAGATCAAATGTGTTGACCAAGGTCACAGAGCCCAAGTCAGAAGTTGCATATGAAGCCCAGTCTTCCTGGATCTGAGGATGGTTCCCAACCATGATGACTCATGTCAACTGACCTTGATGGAGTTTTGTTATCTGCCTCATTCTGGACATTAAACTTCTCTTTGTGATGATTAAGCCTGAAACAAGGCACACTCCCTGCCCTCAGGGAGCCCTCTGTTTAATAGGGCAGAAAAGACATGGATTTATTTATCACTTTAAGGCCATAAAAAAAGCAAAGACTTAATTAAAACTGTGGAAATTCAGAAAGAAAGCACGACACTGGGGGATGGGTGGGAGAGAAAAGATCAAAGAGGCTTGGCAAGGCTTCCTGGTATTCATGCTCTATTCTTAAGCCTAGAAATGACTTGAGTTATTTTGGTTTTTCTTGCAAAATGCTGGTGAGCACATCCTTGATGAATGTCAACTTGGATTTTTAAAGCTTCATGTAACTCTCCAGCACGCAGTGCCTCTGACATTCCTAGAGGAATATCCAGTGCAATTCTTATTACAAATGAACCCAGAATGTGGGGGAAAGGGAAAATTGGAGGAGGGGAGTCCTGCTAACAAAATTAACTTCAAGTTTGTTATTAACAGCACCTTTCTGAGCCTCCGTTTCCTCTTCTGGAACATGGGGATAATAATAATACCTACCTCATTTGTGAAAATTAAATGAGATAATGTACAGAGTTTTGCAAGCATTTAAGCACTGAATATGTTATTGTTAAATATTTTACATAGTAGTTTTCCAGAGAGTTTTATATACACTGTCTTATTTAATCCTCAAAACAACCCTGTGAGGTAGATTTTATTTTTATCCTTATTTAACTCCTCCTTCTCTTCATGTACTCTAAGATCAGTGACAATGGCCTCCTAACATAGGACTCCATTTCCTGATTTCCTACATCTTTACCAGTTCTCACTTATATTTCCCTGTCTTCTTTCACACAGCTAAAATTCTACTGTCTGCAAAAAAAATATTTTTTTTCACAGCTCCTTAATGCTTGTGCCTTCCTTCTTAGGATATCTCTAATTTATCCTATATTTAACTTGTGTATAAATAGTAGTTTTTGTGTTGTATCACCCACTGACCTATGAGTACCTTGAGAGCAAGTACAGTTTTATGCTTTGCTTTGTATATCTAGTGCTTAGTACAATACCTGGCACTTAGTAGGCACTTAAACCCTTGGGATTCAGAAAAGTTTAAGTAACTCACCTACTCATCAGACAGCTAGTAAATGTCAGAGATGGAATATGAATCTGGGCTTCCAGTAACTTCATATCCACTGTTCTGTGCACTCTGTCAATCTGGATCTTTGAGGACCCATGACCTCAGTAATATAGATCCTCCTTTCATCAGTGCAGGTGTCAATCTCTCTAACAATGGTTACTTGAGTTGATGAGCCTGAAAAATCCATCCCTCAAGAATTGCCCCTTTGGTAGAGAGCTTCTCTGTATTTCCTTAGGCTAGTCAAGGAGTGACTGATAAAAAAGTTTATTGTCAGGCCCAACTTAAAATCTTTGTGGATGGATGGAACCTATCATGATTTACATTGAGCTGGCTTTGCTTTCAAGAGTTCATAATAAAATATTGTAGATTTGATATCAAATCATTGTCAACATCCTCATCATCCTTATAAATCCACCAAACTGTGACCCACAATTACTAGGGGAAAAATGTTGATCTACAATCCATTGGGAACGCTATTCTAAAAACACATAATCTAAAAGCAGTGTAGGATGAAAATTTTTAACTTAAAAGACCTAGTGAAGAAAATAAAAATCATGTGAAAATAAGGTAAAGTCCATATAATCCCCATCATCCTGCCTGCTTCTGAAATTGTGCCAAAGATGCCCAATTTATAACCCATTTTTTTTCAATTATCAATAAAATGTACTATTTATCCACTCTGCATTAGAGATAGGACAGCACCTGGAATTAATTGGAATATGGAACTCCCAGTTGAAGAAATCACCTCTCTCAATGTAGCTTGGTACCTGCTCTGCAATTTACAGTCTTAGAGCATTACTGAGGGCATTAAGAAGTTATTTGACTTACCCAGGATCACACAGCTAAGATATATTAGAGGGCAGATACATATAGTAAAGAACAGTAGCAAGATACTAACTAGACCTGGATGAACTCTATCGAATAAGATAAGAAGAATCAGTTAAATAAAATAATAAAAATAACTGATATTTATATAGCTTTTTTTAAAGTTTGCAAAGTACTTTACATAGCTATTTCATTTGTTAATGCCAAGAGTTGCAGTTTCTGTTATCTCCATTTTCCACAGAGGAAAACAGAAGCTTAAGTAGAGGAAAAGTGAATTGCAGAGTCACACAGAAGATAAGCATCCTTAGGTAGAACTGAACCCAAGACTTCCTGGTATGATCCACCAAGACTTTCTGACTCTAAAAACAGTGTTTTATCCATTTATTATAAGAAGTGTGTGTGTGTGTGTGTGTGTGTGTGTGTGTGTGTGTATACATATGATTCTCTACTAAATTTATCACATAATAATGCATCCTATATTTATTTATCTGTGTTTATACCTTATCCCTTACTAGATTGTAAGTTCCAGAATTCAAGGACTATATAAATCCTCCAGCAACTAATTCAAAATTCTGTATATAGTAAACATTCAAGGAATGTTTATTAAATTTAATTCAATTGAATTGACAAGCAGAACATGAGGGAGGGGAATGAATATCAGTCTGAAGCTGTTCTGGGAAGAGAAATATGTCAACAGATGTTATAATCTTTTTCCTCCTTGAAATTTCAGAATTACAGTTAGAAATATTGAAAAAGGAAACAAGATTGTGGGATCATTGATTTGGAACCGAAAGAGACCTTATAGGTTATCTTTCTTGCCCAGGCATTTCATTTTACAAATAAGGAAACTGAGCACCAAAGAGAAGGGACTTAATCAAAATGCCACAAGAAGTAACTGAAAGAATTAGGATGATATGAAGAGTACTAGGTGAGAAGTCACAAGACCTGGACTCTATCTCTAAAGTTTTCTATGACCTAGGGCAGTCATGAAGCAACTTTGGGTCTTAGTACACTTATATATAAAACAGAAGTCATTCTGTCCTGAACCACTGTACCATCATAGAATCACAGAGAATTTTCAAAAGCAGAATATCAAATCACTGAGAACAGATAATATTAGAATTAGAAAGGAGACCAATAATCATCTAATTCAGCCTCCTTTACGTTTCACACAACATCATATGCAGATTAACAATATAATTCACTTCCATTGTCACTGAAAGAATATTTGACCCATATAACTGGTTTCTTTCTTGGTTAGCTGGCTCAAAGTTAATTAAAGGCAAATGCATTCAGACAGATGGTTTGGGCTCCATCAAGGACTGAAACAGTTTGTGGTGGACCAGAGTTCCTGGCCTCCCTGATCTTTTAATTCACATTCTGCCTTGTTGCTCAGATGTATAAGCAGAGAAAACAATGTTAAAGCTGGATGAGAGAGAACACAGAACATAAAATATCAGAATTGAGAAGAATCTGAAAAGTTAGAATACAAAATATCTGAACTGGAAAGGCCCTGAGAGTCATTAGTTTTAGCCTTTAATTATATTGTAGTTACTTTTTTAAAAAAACTAACAAAATCTCCCATTCATGCCCTGGAAGGGGGTTGAGAGAGAAGGAGGTAAGAGGGGAAAATCTTGTAACAAGCATATATATATATATAGCCAAGAAAAATAAATGCCCACATTGTTATATTTTTAAAACACATGTTTTATTCTATACATTTAGTCCTTCCTCTCTCTTTATAAAGAGGTACATAGGGTAGCATATTTCATAGTTGACCCTCTGTGATCATGATTGGTTTATTGTTCTTGAAATTTTCCCAATAGTTCATTTTCACAATGCTGTTATTTTTTTGTAGACAGTTTTCTTGGCTCTGCTCACTTTATTCTGTATCAGTTCATACAAGTCTTCCCAGGTTGTTTTTTTTTTTTTTAAATCATCCTCATCATAGTTTCATACAAAACAATATTTCATCACTTTCTCTGCTATAGACATCATTCAACTGATGCTTGTCCTTCATTTTACAGATAAGGAAATCAAAGCTCAAAGAGAGGAAATAGCTTCTCCGAGAGTATTAAATGCCAGCAGTAGAATTGAAAATAGAGAATTTGAGCATATTAGTGTCAAAAAATTGTGGGACATAGATATCTTAGATTTTTCTTGTACACTTATCTTGTTCCATCTTGGGTTGCATTTCCCAATTGTTAAGTTCCTAGAGATCTCTGCTATACCTTTTTTTCCCCAATAGATAGATGATAGATGGATAGATAGATAGATAACAGATAATAGATAGAAATACACATAGAGATATTAATATATCTTGTTTGATCTTGGATTGCATTGTATTTCCCAACTATTAAGTAATTAGAGATTTCACCTAGATCATCTTTTCCAGTAAATAGATGGTTGATTAACAGAAAGATAGAAATATACATAGTTATAAAAAGATCTTTTCCATCTTGAATTGTGTTGTATTTTCCAACTGTTCATTGCCTAGAGGTTTCTCCTAGACCCTCTTTTCTGATAGATAGATAGATAGATAGATAGATAGATAGATAGATAGATAGATAGAAAGATAGATAGATAGAAAGATAGATAGATAGATACATAGATAGATAAATAGATAGAAAGACAGATAGATAGATAGATAAAATACACATAGAGATATAAATATTCCCTGACTTGGGATCTCTTCAGCTGCCAAGGATTCAATTATTTTCTTTATACAGATCCAAACATCTTGCCTGGGTCTCTGTCCTGAGTTCCAGTCCCATATTACCAATTGCCTATTTGTAACCAGATGTTCATGGACATCTCAAAATGATTATGTCCAAAAAAAAAAGACTCATTACCATTTCCCAAACACCCAGCCCTCTCTGTAACATCCTTCTAATAAATACACAGCTCCCCTTCCAAATTCCAGTTCATGACCTCAATATTATCCTCATCTCCTTCCTCTCTCTAAATATCCAATCAGTTGCTAAATTTCACCTAAAATTCACCTAAATACTACCCATTCTCTCTACTCAGACAACCACTACTCTAGTTTAGCACTTATCACCTACTACTTCATTTGATCATTCTGCCTCAAGTCTCTATCCAATCCATTCTTTGCTCAGCTACCCAAAAAAAGTGCAAATCTGACCACATCACTCCTTTGTGCAAAACATTGAAGTGTCTCCATATTGCTTCTTAGATAACAAATTTCTCGTTTGGCACTTTTAGTCTGTCACTATCTAACATCTTTCTCCTTTCCAAACATTGACTATCACTCCAAGCATTTTATCAGCCAAATTGGCCTTCTTGAACTTCATCAAAAATATATATATATTTCTTCTCCTGTCTCCAAGTCTGTCTCTCTCAGCCCTCAAATCCTCTCCTCCTTCCTTCTGCCTCTTAGAATCATTAGCTTCCTTTAAAGCTCAGCTCAAGTACCACCACTTAGCTGATCTTCTCCCAATGCCCACCCACCCTCAATCACTAACCCCTGACCCTTTGTAAATATTTTGTATTTATTCTTATATACATGTTTGTATTTACATTTTGTATTTGGTGTACATGTCACTTTCCCTCAACAAAAATTTAAATTCTTTGAAAGAAAGCACTGTTAATTGAGTTTATTTTACTTTAGTTGTTTTACACAATACAGCACTTGGTATGGTGGCTGACATAAAGTATGTATGTACCTCAGTGTTTGTCAGCTGATATATTGATTAAAGTACTTGGTTAGGGATCAGAGAATCTGAGTTCAGATCATAGTTCTGCCATTTGCTCCCTATGTGACTTAAGGAAACCTATTTTTCTCTCAATCTCAGTTTCTCCATCTCTAAAATGATAAGGTAGTTTTAAATACTACATGAGAAGAAAGAAGAAGGGGAATGGAAGGGAAAGAGAAGAGAGGAGAGAAGAAAGGAAAGAGGAGAAGAGAAAAGAGCAGAGAAGGGAGGAGAAAATAAAAAGAGAATGGAGGGGAAGAGAGGGAAATGAAGAGGAAAGGAAAAGGGTAGAGAAGAGAAAGGAGAGGAATCAGAGAGAAAAGAAGAGGGAAGGAAGGTCTTCTAAGTCTTTCAGATCAAAAACTTATGATCTTATCATGCCAAATCTCCTGAATCCCAACCCAAGACTCTTTTTACTATAGTGTATTGTATCCAAAGGTGACCAAAAAAAACTGCTCTTCACTTAAGGAGAGTTTTATGGTAACATCATAGGGAAATTTAAAGGAAAATGTAATTAAAAGTCAACATAATGTAATATTTATTTATTAGCAACTCAAGAGGTATCTGTCACAGTACATAGTGTTGTATACTGAGTTCAAATCCTCCCTCAGAATATTTACTACCTATGTAATCCTGAACAAATCAATTAACTTTGCTCTACCTCAATTTTCTCATCTGCAAATTACTAATAAAATAGCACCTACTTTATGTAGTGATCAAATGATATGTATAAGGCTTTGAAAACCTCAAGATGATATAGAAACCTTAACTAATTTTTTTTTATGAACACCTCCATTTCACATAGCTCTGTATTCAATGCTGGAATTATTATTATTATTTTAAGGGTCACTGCAATCTGGCTTCTACTTACATTCTTGTCCAACCCCCTCCAACATCTAACCTAGAATGGACTGCTCCTATACCTCAAATCAATGTCTGCTAATGTCTTTTTCCATCTCCCTTCAAACTAGATGCCATCTCCTCCATGAAACTCTTACTGCTTTGTTCCCCTACTCCCCCCCAAATAAAGGAAAATTCTTCAAATTTCTCATGTTGCTTTCTTTGAACTTCTATTTTAAATTTATCTAGATGAGAATATCTTTTTTTTTCCCTGTAGGAACCCCATCAGCCTTAATAATTTTAAGAGAGTTGCCAGAATTCAAAGAAATTAAGTGATTTGCCCATATTCATATAGCTGGTATGTGTCAGACATGGGGTTTGCATTCAGATTGTCCTGACTTGAAGTCCAAGCTAAACCATGACTTTAACTTTTTTTTTTCTTTTTTTTTTTTTTTTCAGGGATGGGGGAATGGGGGAAAGGAGAAATGAGGGATGATGGTATCAAGTGCACATCCTTGATGAATGTCAATTGGATTTTTTTTAAAGTTTTTTATCACTCTCCAGTACACTGTGCCTCAGGCACTCCGATGGCCGATCTTGGTGTGCTCCCAATGAAAAGGAATAGGATGGAAGAAGGAATCCCACAAACAAGATTAACTTCAGGGATATTAATCCTAGCCTATGACTTTGGCCCTCATTTTCTTCCTGAAGACATAGAGATAACCATAGCAACTATTTCACTGAGACCCTAATTGTCAGGTTATCCATCCCAAGAGCATAGTTATTGTTTCCATGTAGTATACTAGCCTATCAGCTTGTAAATTCCTTAAAGCAGGACCTATTATAATAGCTAGCAAGCAATTAACTTTTAAAAAACACATTACAAACATTATCTCATTTGATCCTCATAACAATGCTGTAAAGTAGATGTTTTAATTCTCATTCCCTTTTTATGGATGAGGAAACTGAGGGTGGGATAAATTGAGTCGTGGGTTACACAACTAGTAAGTGTGTGAGGTGAGATTTGTTTGTACTTCTTCCTGATTACAAACAAGTCCAGTGCTTTATCCCATCTGCTTTATAATTTCCAATATCAAACACAGAAGATCTATGAAATCAATACTTTATAAATGTTAAATTTGTCAGACTGAAGATAAACCCAAGTCTCTTACCTTATAGAACTCATAATCTAGAATAGGGATGGGGAATATCCAGCCTGGGGGCCATCCAAGGCTGGAAAAATCATTTATTCTAATTCTGTCAAAGCAACCACGGGAAATGATGAGCTGAAAGCTAAATACAACAACCTTCCACTGCTTGAGTTTTTAAGTTGATAATTTTGTATGACCCACAAAATCATCTTATAAATATCCAAATGGCCTCTGGCAAAAAAAAGAAAAAAAAAAAAAAAAAGGTTCCCCACTCTAATCTAGAAGCCTATCATGACATTGTATTGTGTATAGTACATAATGGGTCTGACACATAGTAGGAACTTATAAGTGGAAATGATTTATTATTCCATGACAAGTTTAAGAAAGGAAGGTCATTACAATGGGGTAGATCAGGGCAGACTTCTTAGAAGAATTCATATTTGAGTCAGGGTTTTTATTGAAACAGGTAGAAATTAAACAAAAAGGAAAGGCAGGAAGAAGGAGCAGCTGTGAGCAAATGTAGTACAGTGGGAAAGCAATGAATGACTTGTATAGTTGGAGGTGATTAATCCAGTTTGGTCACAGCACAGAATATGTAAAGGGGAACTCTGAAAAATAAAGCAAAGGTGGCAAGAAGATGTCAGAGTGTGAAGCCAATAAGCCTGAGCACATGTCTTTCCAAACCAATTTTTATTGTTATTATTATCAAACAGATCCAGGTTGGCCAGAGGAAATGGAGGAATGGAGGTGGGAGAGGGGGGTGGCAGGAGCGGGTTCATTCTCTCAGGCAGATGTGACTGACTGCTGGAGACTGACCCTCCAAAACCATCCCCATTCAAACGGAATTGGAAATACTTCACCGGGCTCCCAAATTGCTAATTGCTTGGGGCAAAGCTGCCAAAAATGTACATTTCTAATTAAAAGAGAAATTAATCCTCACCCAATGACTACCTGCTATCTCCAGCCTGAGGAGCCCCAGTTTTCCGCTGCTAATTAATGTTATCGGCGATTAGTTCTATTTACATAAGCAGATATAATTCAGGCTGCTCTGCTTGGGTTGATGGGGAACTTTTCTTCTTTTTTTTAAGTTTAAAAAAATAATAATTACCCTGATCCTGTCTCCTGTATTCTAATCACAGGCTTGCAGGGTCCCCATGACCATGTTTCCTAAGTCTGTTGAAGGTATTTCCTTTGATGAACAGGGTGCTTCTTTGAAAGGGGGGTGAGGAGAGGGAAAGTTGAAAATTGCTTTTGAGTATCTCAGAAGAAAAAGAATTTAATAGTTCTTACATGAAAGTCTTGATGGATTAGATAATTATTTACCATGCCCGGCTTTGAATGTTTTTGTTACCCAGTTAAAGAGACGATAAATGCCGCATTAAGACCCTGAAAAAGTTCCCGGTGGATTAATAAATCATATTAAGTGTGTTGGCATTCAGCAGGCCAGCTTCAAGGGATGAATATGTATGGTTATGTAGGGCACCTGAAGTTGCTTCTCCCTGGGAAAATGTGACATTTTATTGTTAAATGTGTAATGCCTATGGAGGACTCTGGTGTGTGTGTGTGTGTGTGTGTGTGTGTGTGTGTGTGTGTGTGTGTGTGTGTGTGTGTGTGAAAGAGGGAAGAGGAAAGAGGGAAGGAGATAAATATCAAAAAGGAATGGAGGGATGGAAAGTAGGGGAAAGAGCAAAGAGGGGAAGAGAGGAAAACAGTGGAAGGGAAGAAGGGAGGGAGAAGGGAAGAAAAGAGAGAGAGAGATATGAGAACAAAGATGAAAAAGGAGAAGGAGATTTACTAAAGAAACTAGAACAAAAGAGATTAAATACTGGTTGGTTGCAAAAAAAAAAAAAAAAAGTTGTAATTACTGCATCAAGCCTAGGACCCCATATA